>NC_056729.1:1823364192-1823488950 GCF_019279795.1 Protopterus annectens | reverse complement strand
TTTTTTGCTTTGATACTGTAGCAGTGATGGCTCAGTCTAAGTAAGGAGCTGCTCTGTATTGTAATATTGTAACATTGTAAGTAGATACCTTTAATTTATACTATGATACTGTAGCAGTGAAGGTTCAGTGTATGTAAAGCTGTTCTGTATTATAATATTGTAACATTGTAAAAATATACCTTTAATTTATACTTTGATACTGTAGCAGTGAAGGCAAGTGTAAGTAAGGAGCTGCTCTGTATTGTAATATTGTAACATTGTAAATATATACCTTTAATTTATACTTTGATACTGTAGCAGTGAAGGCTCAGTGTAAGTAAGGAGCTGCTCTGTATTGTAATATTGTAACATTGTAAATATATACCTTTAATTTATACTTTGATACTGTAGCAGTGAAGGCTCAGTGTAAGTAAGGAGCTGCTCTGTATTGTAATATTGTAACATTGTAAATATATACCTTTAATTTATACTTTGATACTGTAGCAGTGAAGGCTCAGTGTAAGTAAGGAGCTGCTCTGTATTGTAATATTGTAACATTGTAAATATATACCTTTAATTTATACTTTGATACTGTAGCAGTGAAGGCTCAGTGTAAGTAAGGAGCTGCTCTGTATTGTAATATTGTAACATTGTAAATATATACCTTTAATTTATACTTTGATACTGTAGCAGTGAAGGCTCAGTGTAAGTAAGGAGCTGCTCTGTATTGTAATATTGTAACATTGTAAATATATACCTTTAATTTATACTTTGATACTGTAGCAGTGAAGGCTCAGTGTAAGTAAGGAGCTGCTCTGTATTGTAATATTGTAACATTGTAAATATATACCTTTAATTTATACTTTGATACTGTAGCAGTGAAGGCTCAGTGTAAGTAAGGAGCTGCTCTGTATTGTAATATTGTAACATTGTAAATATATACCTTTAATTTATACTTTGATACTGTAGCAGTGAAGGCTCAGTGTAAGTAAGGAGCTGCTCTGTATTGTAATATTGTAACATTGTAAATATATACCTTTAATTTATACTTTGATACTGTAGCAGTGAAGGCTCAGTGTAAGTAAGGAGCTGCTCTGTATTGTAATATTGTAACATTGTAAATATATACCTTTAATTTATACTTTGATACTGTAGCAGTGAAGGCTCAGTGTAAGTAAGGAGCTGCTCTGTATTGTAATATTGTAACATTGTAAATATATACCTTTAATTTATACTTTGATACTGTAGCAGTGAAGGCTCAGTGTAAGTAAGGAGCTGCTCTGTATTGTAATATTGTAACATTGTAAATATATACCTTTAATTTATACTTTGATACTGTAGCAGTGAAGGCTCAGTGTAAGTAAGGAGCTGCTCTGTATTGTAATATTGTAACATTGTAAATATATACCTTTAATTTATACTTTGATACTGTAGCAGTGAAGGCTCAGTGTAAGTAAGGAGCTGCTCTGTATTGTAATATTGTAACATTGTAAATATATACCTTTAATTTATACTTTGATACTGTAGCAGTGAAGGCTCAGTGTAAGTAAGGAGCTGCTCTGTATTGTAATATTGTAACATTGTAAATATATACCTTTAATTTATACTTTGATACTGTAGCAGTGAAGGCTCAGTGTAAGTAAGGAGCTGCTCTGTATTGTAATATTGTAACATTGTAAATATATACCTTTAATTTATACTTTGATACTGTAGCAGTGAAGGCTCAGTGTAAGTAAGGAGCTGCTCTGTATTGTAATATTGTAACATTGTAAATATATACCTTTAATTTATACTTTGATACTGTAGCAGTGAAGGCTCAGTGTAAGTAAGGAGCTGCTCTGTATTGTAATATTGTAACATTGTAAATATATACCTTTAATTTATACTTTGATACTGTAGCAGTGAAGGCTCAGTGTAAGTAAGGAGCTGCTCTGTATTGTAATATTGTAACATTGTAAATATATACCTTTAATTTATACTTTGATACTGTAGCAGTGAAGGCTCAGTGTAAGTAAGGAGCTGCTCTGTATTGTAATATTGTAACATTGTAAATATATACCTTTAATTTATACTTTGATACTGTAGCAGTGAAGGCTCAGTGTAAGTAAGGAGCTGCTCTGTATTGTAATATTGTAACATTGTAAATATATACCTTTAATTTATACTTTGATACTGTAGCAGTGAAGGCTCAGTGTAAGTAAGGAGCTGCTCTGTATTGTAATATTGTAACATTGTAAATATATACCTTTAATTTATACTTTGATACTGTAGCAGTGAAGGCTCAGTGTAAGTAAGGAGCTGCTCTGTATTGTAATATTGTAACATTGTAAATATATACCTTTAATTTATACTTTGTTTGATACTGTAGCAGTGAAGGCTCAGTGTAAGTAAGGAGCTGCTCTGTATTGTAATATTGTAACATTGTAAATATATACCTTTAATTTATACTTTGATACTGTAGCAGTGAAGGCTCAGTGTAAGTAAGGAGCTGCTCTGTATTGTAATATTGTAACATTGTAAATATATACCTTTAATTTATACTTTGATACTGTAGCAGTGAAGGCTCAGTGTAAGTAAGGAGCTGCTCTGTATTGTAATATTGTAACATTGTAAATATATACCTTTAATTTATACTTTGATACTGTAGCAGTGAAGGCTCAGTGTAAGTAAGGAGCTGCTCTGTATTGTAATATTGTAACATTGTAAATATATACCTTTAATTTATACTTTGATACTGTAGCAGTGAAGGCTCAGTGTAAGTAAGGAGCTGCTCTGTATTGTAATATTGTAACATTGTAAATATATACCTTTAATTTATACTTTGATACTGTAGCAGTGAAGGCTCAGTGTAAGTAAGGAGCTGCTCTGTATTGTAATATTGTAACATTGTAAATATATACCTTTAATTTATACTTTGATACTGTAGCAGTGAAGGCTCAGTGTAAGTAAGGAGCTGCTCTGTATTGTAATATTGTAACATTGTAAATATATACCTTTAATTTATACTTTGATACTGTAGCAGTGAAGGCTCAGTGTAAGTAAGGAGCTGCTCTGTATTGTAATATTGTAACATTGTAAATATATACCTTTAATTTATACTTTGATACTGTAGCAGTGAAGGCTCAGTGTAAGTAAGGAGCTGCTCTGTATTGTAATATTGTAACATTGTAAATATATACCTTTAATTTATACTTTGATACTGTAGCAGTGAAGGCTCAGTGTAAGTAAGGAGCTGCTCTGTATTGTAATATTGTAACATTGTAAATATATACCTTTAATTTATACTTTGATACTGTAGCAGTGAAGGCTCAGTGTAAGTAAGGAGCTGCTCTGTATTGTAATATTGTAACATTGTAAATATATACCTTTAATTTATACTTTGATACTGTAGCAGTGAAGGCTCAGTGTAAGTAAGGAGCTGCTCTGTATTGTAATATTGTAACATTGTAAATATATACCTTTAATTTATACTTTGATACTGTAGCAGTGAAGGCTCAGTGTAAGTAAGGAGCTGCTCTGTATTGTAATATTGTAACATTGTAAATATATACCTTTAATTTATACTTTGATACTGTAGCAGTGAAGGCTCAGTGTAAGTAAGGAGCTGCTCTGTATTGTAATATTGTAACATTGTAAATATATACCTTTAATTTATACTTTGATACTGTAGCAGTGAAGGTTCAGTGTAAGTAAGGAGCTGCTCTGTATTGTAATATTGTAACATTGTAAATATATACCTTTAATTTATACTTTGATACTGTAGCAGTGAAGGCTCAGTGTAAGTAAGGAGCTGCTCTGTATTGTAATATTGTAACATTGTAAATATATACCTTTAATTTATACTTTGATACTGTAGCAGTGAAGGCTCAGTGTAAGTAAGGAGCTGCTCTGTATTGTAATATTGTAACATTGTAAATATATACCTTTAATTTATACTTTGATACTGTAGCAGTGAAGGCTCAGTGTAAGTAAGGAGCTGCTCTGTATTGTAATATTGTAACATTGTAAATATATACCTTTAATTTATACTTTGATACTGTAGCAGTGAAGGCTCAGTGTAAGTAAGGAGCTGCTCTGTATTGTAATATTGTAACATTGTAAATATATACCTTTAATTTATACTTTGTTTGATACTGTAGCAGTGAAGGCTCAGTGTAAGTAAGGAGCTGCTCTGTATTGTAATATTGTAACATTGTAAATATATACCTTTAATTTATACTTTGATACTGTAGCAGTGAAGGCTCAGTGTAAGTAAGGAGCTGCTCTGTATTGTAATATTGTAACATTGTAAATATATACCTTTAATTTATACTTTGATACTGTAGCAGTGAAGGCTCAGTGTAAGTAAGGAGCTGCTCTGTATTGTAATATTGTAACATTGTAAATATATACCTTTAATTTATACTTTGATACTGTAGCAGTGAAGGCTCAGTGTAAGTAAGGAGCTGCTCTGTATTGTAATATTGTAACATTGTAAATATATACCTTTAATTTATACTTTGATACTGTAGCAGTGAAGGTTCAGTGTAAGTAAGGAGCTGCTCTGTATTGTAATATTGTAACATTGTAAATATATACCTTTAATTTATAATTTGATACTGTAGCAGTGAAGGTTCAGTGTAAGTAAGGAGCTGCTCTGTATTGTAATATTGTAACATTGTAAATATATACCTTTAATTTATACTTTGATACTGTAGCAGTGAAGGCTCAGTGTAAGTAAGGAGCTGCTCTGTATTGTAATATTGTAGCATTGTAAATATATACCTTTATTTTATACTTTGATACTGTAGCAGTGAAGGCACAGTGTAAGTAAGGAGCTGTTCTGTTTTGTAATATTGTAAAATTGTAAATATATACCTTTAATTTATACTTTGATACTGTAGCAGTGAAGGTTCAGTGTAAGTAAGGAGCTGTTCTGTATTGTAATATTGTAACATTGTAAATATTTACCTTTAATTTATACTTTGATACTATAGCAGTGAATGCTCAGTATAAGTAAGGAGCTGCTCTGTATTGTAATATTGTAACATTGTAAATATATACCTTTAATTTATAATTTGATACTGTAGCAGTGAAGGCTCAGTGTAAGTAAGGAGCTGCTCTGTATTGTAATATTGTAACATTGTAAATATATACCTTTAATTTATACTTTGATACTGTAGCAGTGAAGGCTCAGTGTAAGTAAGGAGCTGCTCTGTATTGTAATATTGTAACATTGTAAATATATACCTTTAATTTATACTTTGATACTGTAGCAGTGAAGGTTCAGTGCAACTAAGGAGCTGCTCTGTATTGTAATATTGTAACATTGTAAATATTTACCTTTAATTTATACTTTGATACTGTAGCAGTGAATGCTCAGTGTAAGTAAGGAGCTGCTCTGTATTGTAATATTGTAGCATTGTAAATATATACCTTTAATTTATACTTTGTTTGATACTGTAGCAGTGAAAGCTCAGTGTAAGTAAGGAGCTGCTCTGTATTGTAATATTGTAACATTGTAAATATATACCTTTAATTTATACTTTGATACTGTAGCAGTGAATGCTCAGTGTAAGTAAGGAGCTGCTCTGTATTGTAATATTGTAACATTGTAAATATATACCTTTAATTTATAATTTGTTACCGTAGCAGTGAAAGCTCAGTGTAAGTAAGGAGCTGCTCTGTATTGTAATATTATAACATTGTAAATATATACCTTTAATTTATACTTTGATACTGTAGCAGTGAAGGCTCAGTTTAAGTAAGGAGCTGCTCTGTATTATAATATTGTAACATTGTAAATATATACCTTTAATTTATACTTTGATACTGTAGCAGTGAAGGCTCAGTGTAAGTAAGGAGCTGCTCTGTGTTGTAATATTGTAAAATTGTAGATATATACCTTTAATTTTTACTTTGTTTGATACTGTAGCAGTGAAAGCTCAGTGTAAGTAAGGAGCTGCTCTGTATTGTAATATTGCAACATTGTAAATATATACCTTTAATTTATAATTTGATACTGTAGCAGTGAAGGCACAGTGTAAGTAAGGATCTGCTCTGTATTGTAATATTGTAACATTGTAAATATATACCTTTTATTTATACTTTGATACTGTAGCAGTGAAGGTTCAGTGAAAGTAAGGAGCTGCTCTGTATTGTAATATTGTAACATTGTAAATAAATACTTTAATTTATACTTTGATACTGTAGCAGTGAAGGCTCAGTGTAAGTAAGGCACTACTCTGTATTGTAATTTTGTAACATTGTAAATATATACCTTTAATTTATACTTTGTTTGATACTGTAGCAGTGAAGGTTCAGTGTAAGTAAGGAGCTGCTCTGTATTGTAATATTGTAACATTGTAAATACATACCTTTAATTTATACTTTGATACTGTAGCAGTGAAAGCTCAGTGTAAGTAAGGAGCTCCTCTGTATTGTAATATTGTAACATTGTAAATATATACCTTTAATTTATACTTTGATACTGTAGTAGTGAAGGGTCAGTGTAAGTAAGGAGCTGATCTGCATTGTAATGTTGTAACATTGTAAATATATACCTTTAATTTATACTTTGATACTGTAGCAGTGAAGGCTCAGTGTAAGTAAGGAGCTGCTCTGTATTGTAATATTGTAACATTGTAAATATATACCTTTAATTTATACTTTGTTTGATACTGTAGCAGTGAAGGCTCAGTGTAAGTAAGGAGCTGCTCTGTATTGCAATATTGTAACATTGTAAATATATACCTTTAATTTATACTTTGATACTGTAGCAGTGAAAGCACAGTGTAAGTAAGGAGCTGCTCTGTATTGTAATATTGTAACATTGTAAATATATACCTTTAAGTTATACTTTGATACTGTAGCAGGGAAGGCTCAGTGTAAGTAAGGAGCTGCTCTGTATTGTAATATTCTAACATTGTAAATATATACCTTTAATTTATACTTTGATACTGCAGCAGTGAAGGCTCAGTGTAAGTAAGGAGCTGCTCTGTATTGTAATATTGTAACATTGTAAGTATATACCTTTAATTTATACTTTGATACTGTAGCAGTGAAGGTTCAGTGTAAGTAAGGAGCTGTTCTGTATTATAATATTGTAACATTGTAAATATATATCTTTAATTTATAATTTGATACTGTAGCAGTGAAGGCTCAGTGTAAGTAAGGAACTGCTCTGTATTGTAATATTGTAACATTGTAAATATATACCTTTAATTTATAATTTGATACTGTAGCAGTAAAGGTTCAGTGTAAGTAAGGAGCTACTCTGTATTGTAATATTGTAACATTGTAGATATATACCTTTCATTTATAATTTGATACTGTAGCAGTGAAGGTTCAGTGTAAGTAAGGAGCTGCTCTGTATTGTAATATTGTAACATTGTAAATATATACCTTTAATTTATACTTTGATACTGTAGCAGTGAAGGCTCAGTGTAAGTAAGGAGCTGCTCTGTATTGTAATATTGTAACATTGTAAATATATACCTTTAATTTATACTTTGATACTGTAGCAGTGAAGGCTCAGTGTAAGTAAGGAGCTGCTCTGTATTGTAATATTGTAACATTGTAAATATATACCTTTAGTTTATACTTTGTTTGATACTGTAGCAGTGAAGTCTCAGTGTAAGTAAGGAGCTGGTCTGTATTGTAATATTGTAACATTGTAAATATATACCTTTAATTTATACTTTGATACTGTAGCAGTGAAGGCTCAGTGTAAGTAAGGACCTCCTCTTCTACTCTTCTGAAGAGGTGAGCTGTTTTTATTTACCCGGGACCCTTTGTATTTGTATATAAATCATTGCCTAGTGCCTACTATGCTATCATATTGTGATTGTGGTAATAGAAAAAGCTAAATGGACAATGAAAGTAAACAATCAAACTCACTCTAATACTTTTTATTTTTCCTCAAAATCACTTGCAGATTTAACATCAGGATTATAATTGGGATTGAGATTAACTGTAAAACAGACATGCTTTAAAACACGTGAATTATTGGTTTAATTAAAATGTTAATAAATGATTGTTAACACATCAGATGAATAGTAAATATTAACCAATCATGGGGTAGGTAAGTCATATGCCAATAGCAAGAATAAGCCAGCAGCTTGTAAAATAACACAGAAATTCACATTAAATTGAGTTTGTTCAGATGAAAAGATAGTTCCTACTTGTGTACCTCATGATCAGAAAGTGGGCTAATCATTTTCATTGCTGTATGAATAAAATTATACACAGTCTGAAAGAAAATGTATGTCTTTTCCTGATGATGCAACATATGTTACAGAATTAGAAAATTATAAACTACAGAAATATAAAAAAGGGAATTGACTGGATTATAGAAACACTTTACAAATGATTACTTAAAACAATGCAGGAATTTATGAGTCTTAGTGGAAGCAAACCATGTGGTAACATATAAAGGTACTCATTTCAGGTGATTTAAGGCAGATGAACAGTATGGCAAAGCAAGAAAGAATTGTACAAGCACATATAGTCATTGTCACTAAAAACATGTATCACCCCTCTACATATACAGCACAGGGCACAGACCTAGAGGCTATAATTACACCAATACAGGGGAGAGCAACAAAATGATGTGTGGTATTGAGAAGAAACCAAATAAAGTGTATGTTAATATGTACTTCTGTAAAGAAAGAAGGAGCATATGATAAAAACATTTAAATACCTCATGATAATATACAAATTCCAGGTGGTAAAACTCCTTCAAAACAAGATATATGACAGCAAGTACGCACAATATGAAGGCACATGGTGGAAGGTTCAAAGGAGATATAAGGATTTTTTTAAATATAAAAAGTGTTGAATTATTGGAACACTGTTTTCTGAAAGGATGATAGTATCAAGAATGGTGAATTAATTCATTAATACATGAAATGATGCAAAGCAGGTTCATGTTGGGTGGAATTAAAAAAAGCTAGATTCTGCAGCCCGTCCAGAAGGTAGGAGAAGAGTAAATTAGGTGAGCTGAGCAGCCCTCGTCTGCCATCAGAATCACTGTTTCCAGAAAATAATGGAATGGCAGAGTAGGTGATCCATGCAGCCTTCATCTGCTGTCAGAATCTCTGCTTCCAAAAGGTAGGGGAATTGCAAAGCAGGAGGTCCAACCAGCCCTTGTTTTCCATTAGAATCTCTGTTTCCAAAAGGTAGTGGGAATGGCAAAGTAGGAGGTCCAATCAGCCCTTGTCTGCCATTAGAATCTCTGTTTCCAGAAGGTAGTAGGAATGGCAGAATAGGAGGGCCAAGCAGTCTTTGCTTGCCATCAGATTCGGTTTGCACAAGGTAGAAGAACAGCAGAGCAGGTGGACCAAGCAGTTGTTGTTTGCAGTCAGATCATAGGCTCATAGGAGTTTACTAAGCTATCGACCTCGAGGTCATTTCAAGCCTAACCATTTCATCCCACTGTAATACCATAGATACTCTAGTCAATACCCAGGATTGTGTTTAGTAATGACTGCCCATGTCCAAGAGGGTTTTGGGAGCTATCCCCAGTAAGAATTTATGATGCCCCATCTTCTTGTCCAGGTTCCTTTTGAACAGTGTCATAGAAGTGCTCTGTTTCACATGAATTGAGCCTATTCCAAAGATGTGGCAGTTGCTGGGAGACAAGTCTGTCTCTCCAATATGTCGTATTTAAGTCACAGGCCATATTTAGGTTATGGATGTGCAGCAACTTCATTAGGTTTTGGTCTGAGATTGCTATGTAAGCCAGGTATAAGTCTCTCCTCCGAAGTCTATATGATACTGAGTATAGTGATGGAGACTATAGTCGGTCTGTGTAAGGCACGTGCTGGAGTCCCTTGATCTTCTTTGTTAGAAACCTCTGAGGTCTCTCCAGTTGCTGCAGGTGCTTTGTAAGGTACATGCTGAAATGGGCATTATACTCAATTATGGGCCTGATACGTGAGGAGTATAGAGGGGTTACAACCTCCTTTGCTCTAGAGGGGATGCCTTTGCCAATCAAATGTGCTACATAGAAAGCCTTACTACAGTAGACACATCATGGTCAAAGTTAAGGTCACACTCTACTTGTGATCCCAGATCCCTTGCCACTTCATGGGTACTTTTGTTGTTAATTTGACAGTGTCAAGGGACATATGCCTGCGGTTAGGCTACAATTGAAAAGGGCACTTCATAGTGATGCTAGTTTATGTTTTAGCTTGTTTAGAAAACAGCCTGGGATGCCATCAGGTCCCATACAGGCTGAGTTTTTTGCCTTGGACAAGGCTTTAATGACCTGCTGTTCAGATATGTAGGATGGGGGGAAGTTGGGGGCAAGGTCTGTGATAAGTTTGGAGGGGATAAGGGAGTGAAATGTTCACCAAATCTACCAACTAGCAGATTTGCTATCTCCATGGGGTCAGTGTGTGATACCATTAGTCACAAGTTCAGCACATACTTGGATCCTACCTTTTAGGCTACATACATAACTGTGAAGGGCCTTATGGTTATCCTTGGGTGTGCTTGCTAAATTTTTATCAAAGATGCCCTTAGAAGATTTGGCATGTTGAGGCCTCGCCTGTGTTTTCTTGGACAGCAACTTTCTGCATTTGTTGTAAAGTTTGTTGCTGCAGGATGTCCACCAGGGTGGCTTGTTTTTACTTGTGACTCTGGCTTTGATTCTCCCTGGAACAGCCGAGTCTATATACTTAAGTAAGTGATTGTACAGGGCTTTAGTGTAGTTACCACTTCCATATGGGGGTGGAGTTTGGAATGCATTTGTACCTACCCCTAGGAGGGTATAGTTTGCCTTGGTGAAGTTTTTTAGTCTGACTTCCCCGTTTGTGAGGTCTGTTATTAGTGCCAGCTTGAAGGTGACTGATTTGTGGCCAGATTTAACTAATAAGGATGCAACAGTTGCAGCAGTGCAACTGTTTGTCATGTTAGTAAGAACCAGATGTAGTATTTTTCTTCCTCTTGTCGGAGTTTGACCAATTTGTTCTAGGGAATTTGAGTTAACAAAGTCAAGAAACTTTTGTGCTAGTGAGTTAGGGATGGAGTAGGTTTCCCATTTGATGGTGGGATAATTGAAATCCCCACAATCAGAATGTTCAGCAATATTTGGATTGACTCCAGTTTGGTCAAGTAGGCTTTGTGCGCATTAAGACCCATTGAGGGGGATCTGTAACTGGCTATGACTTGAATGGGGATCTTACCCACAATAACCTGAACTTGGAGTAACTCCATGGAGTTGTCCAGTCTAACTAGACAGGAGGTGACTTTATCTCTAATATAGATGGAAACATCACCTCCTTTGGTTCTCACACATTCGTTTTGCGGTCTGAAGTGTGGAAGACATTGTAGCCTTACAAGGCTGGGGTACTCTCCAAGGCCTTGGACCAGGTTTCTATGACTGCACAGAAATCTACATCTCATCTTCCAGTGATAGAAGTGCTTCCAGGGAGTGCATGTTTTGATTTAAACCCCTAGCATTTAGTAGTATAACCCTTATTTTGTTATGATTGGCAAATCTGACATTGGTAAGTTTGTTTTCGAGACCTTGTCTGAAAAAGGTACTATGGGGGAGGTAAGAGCATTTGCCAGCAGCCACAATCCTAGTGCTGCCAGTTGCCAACCGTCTCTGGCAAAGCAGTGAGGTTTGTAGAACATGACCTCTCAGGCTGACAGAAAAGGGATCCCCTTTGAATGACACCAAAACTAAACCAATTATTGAAATCAGTCATTTTTTGTTTATACTCATTCTAGGTGAGAGTGGTATGCTGCTCATGGCTAAAGACATACCTGCCTGGGACACATACTCAGAGAGCTCAATCATGTCTCTCTTCATATAGTCTATCTGTAGATCTAAGGTCATTCACACCAACATGAACTATGACAGTCATAATGGTACTTGTTGCTGAGAGACCTGAGTGCACGCATGATCTGATGAATCCTGGCACCAGACAGGCAGCTGACCGTGACTTTCTCCTTATCTAACCTGGTGAGTGGGACAGCCGTGTGTCTCACTATGGAGTCTCCAATAACAAAAACATTTGGTTTTTGAGTGTTATGCTTTATGGGCTTGGTAGGTGAGACATTGGTGTTGCTATGTGTCATGGGTACTGTGGGAGCTGTGTTAGTTGCAGCAGTCTTGTGTTTTGGAGGTGTCTGGTGTTTTGTTAAGTTTTTTGGGAGAACCTGTGTGTATGTTGATTTATGTGTCAGATGCATACTATATGTATGAGCAGTGGTACTATGTGCATATATAGTGGTGGGTGAGTTGACAAGCTCTTCTGTGTTACTGTTTTGAGTGTAAGAGAGCAGGAATTCATGATTCTTGGTGTAGATATCTCTCTTGCAGTGTGTACTAGAGTGAGTTATTAGTAGAGGGTTGTCAGTGTACATGAGACAATTGCTGCACTGCTTCAGGAGACTCAAGTCAACAAGGTTGGCAGGAGAAATGAGGGAAGTCCAATTGTCCATAATGCTAGGTTAAAAAACTGTTGTCACAAAGTGGTGGCTTTTTTTGACTGATCAAGGGAGTGCTTAGTAGATGGATATTTCTGCCTTTTTTTTTGCTGGTGGTTTAATAGGTCACAGCTCACTAGCAGTATTTCTTAGACTAGAAAAGCACCAAGGATGAGGACTACACTAATGTGCTACAGCTGTATCTAAGGGAAAAACTGTTGAAGTTATCGATCTGGCTATGATACACAATTGCGCGACAGTGGTGTGCAGTGCTGTGTGACATGCAAACTTGCAGAAACCCACTCAAATGTGGGGTTTAAATACAAACTTTAAAAAAGCTCAAAAGGACCAATGAGGGTGCTTACTCCAAGCCCTACACCAGCCGCCCTTCACAGACAAGTTCCAATCACCACACTCCTCTTACTAGTGTACAGAAGGGCCCTTCCAATCCAAGATGGCCTGGAAAATGTGTGCAGAACAAACAGCCACTACAAACAAGCGCAGATGTAGCAAACCTGTATCTGGCCTATGCTATAGCTCTTAGCTACCATAGTTTTGGCAGGAATGACTAGAGAATGTTTAACACAGCAGAAAAATAGCAGCGATGCACTAAAAATGTTTAAAATAGCAGAAACTCAGCAAGGAGACTAAAGACATTTTAAATAGCAAACAAATCAATTATTTAAACACTGCTTGATGGGAAAACAGAACAAGCAGAACAGACTACTTTGCAAACAGTGGAATGTAACAGCAACACTTACCAAACAGTGAAAATAGCAAAAGAATTTATTTTGCAAACAGTGAAAACAGCAATAACATTTGATTTAATATGCACAGTAAGGCAGACAATTGCAGTACAACAGTGCAGTTTAGTACACAGTATATAAATGCAACATAAAAGTAGGTGGCAGTCAATAAAAAGTGCATTAAATAGCATAAATAAGCATAAAAAGACAGGCAACTTATGCTTTTTGGGAAGCTCAGATGCCTGTAGTCATCTTCTATCTCAGGTCAGAGTTGTGGCTTGTAACCCACCTCATTTCAGCTTGGTGCAAACAAAGAAAATGAAAAATCTATGTTTCAAGAAGAGAGGGATCAGCAGTGTTGGTGGTCTGATCAGCCATTGTCTGCCATCAGAATCTATTTCCTAAAGGTAGGGAAATGGCAGAGTGGGAGGTCTGAGTAACTATTGTCTGTCATCAAGATCTGTGTCTCCAGGATAGTGCACACAGGTGCTCACAACATGGAGTTACTCTGATTCAGTACTCCAATTCAGTACTCCGATTCAGTACTCTGATTCAGTACTCCAATTCAGTACTCTGAGTCAGTACTCTGATTTAGTACTCCAATTCAGTACTCTGATTCAGTACTCTGATTCAGTACTCTGATTCAGTACTGCTCATCAGTGAGTACATTCACTCAACAGCTACACACCAAAACTGCTGATCTACAACAAATTAAGAATACTACAGCTCACAGTGGTGAGAGGTTAAACAGTATACAAACAAATATTAATATTGCAAAAAGACAATATGAAATTCCAGAGCAAATCAGATGCATCACAGGAAAAAAACATCTGTGATCTGCAAGCCTGTGCTGTTCAGCTAGAAGGTATATTTGGTAAGTTGGAGAACAGAATAACCTGAGAGTGCTGAGCTTACCTGAGTGACTAGAAGGAGTGCATATTCTCAAGTTTATCATAAGGGAGATTAAAAATTGTTTGGCAACTGAAAAACACATATTATTTTGAGAGACAGAGAGCTTACTGAGTACAAACAACCCCATCTATCCAAGACATGTAATTTTTAAATGTTTATATTACAATGACTGAAAGCAATTGCTTCATAAATCAAGAGAACTGTGTGGAAACTTAAAGAAGGCAGAGCACTCTCTCTGAATCCTTCCTGACTACAGTGCCACTTTGTTTACAGAACAGAAAGCCTAGGTCCATATTTAAGGTGGGCCCATGGACTAGGGTTTGGGGTATCCCTTTGATACCAGAGATTTTACAGATTACTAAAGGGACCCAGGCCTTCAAGGTTCTAATTCACAGTGATGTAGAGGGATTCTTAAAGGACCGGGATAAAGCAAATAAAAGTTGCACTTATGTGGAGGCTGTGAAAGTGATAAATACATCCACAGATATCAAGCAATTGGACAGACACAGTAATTGCACTGCTATTAGATCTACTATCCCAGAAAAGGAAATGCTCAAGATAGCCGATACTCCTAACCAGCTTTCCATACAGGGGTGAGACAAAAACTGTTCACATCTTTACCTCAACAGATGGTAGAAGATGAAAGGCTTACACCAACACAATCAGAAAAAAATGGCATGGACTTTGGCAGCTAGATATCTCAGTAGAGGAGATTCAAAATCTGGAAAAGTTGGATGAGCTCTATCCCTTGTAATGGATCCACTGCAGGCTCAACACTAGGCCATAGACTGCACATCTAAATTAACCAGCACAATACATTGAGCTTATCCTAATTCTGTCTGTGGGTCATGATGAGCTTTGACCTTACCCTAATTCTGGCACTGGGCCATGGTAAATCTTGAGCTTTTCCTAATTCTGACCATGGGTCACAGTGAGCCTTGAGCATATCCCAATTTTGGCCATAGGTCATGGTGAGCCTATCCTAATTCAAGCCGTGGATCACAGTAAGACTTGAGCTTAGCCTAATTCTGGCTGTGGGTCACAGTGAGCCTTGAGCTTATCCTAATTCTTGCCATGGGTCATGGTGAGCCTTGAGCTTAGCCTAATTCTGGCCATGGGTCACGGTGAGCCTTAAGCTTATCCTAATTCTAGCGGTGGGTCACGATGAGCCTTGAGCTTACCCTAAGTCTGGCACTGGGTCAAGGTGAGTCTTGAACTTATCCTAATTCTGGCCATGAGTCACAGTGAGCCTTGAGCTTATCCTAATTTTGGCCATAGGTCACAGTAAGCCTTGAACTTATCCTAATTCTGGCCATGGATCACGGTGAGCCTTGAGCTTATCCTAATCCTGGCCGTGGATCATGGTGAGCCTTGAGCTTAGCCTAATTCTGACTGTGGGTCATGGTGAAACTTGAGCTTAGCCTAATTATGGCCATGGGTCATGGTGAGCCTTGAGCTTAGCCTAATTCTGGGGCCATGAGTCACAGTGAACCTTAAGCTTATCCTAATTCTGTCTATGGGTCATGGTGATCCTGAAGCTTATCCTAATTCTGGCTGTGGGTCATGATGAGCCTTGAGCTTAGTCTAAATCTGGCCATGGGTCATGGTGAGCCTTAAGCTTTTCCTAATACTGACCATGGATCATGGTGAGCTCTGAACTTACCCTAATTCTGGCCGTGGGTCAAAGTGAGCCTTGCGCTTATCCTAATTCTGGCCATGGATCACAGTGAGCCTTGAGCTTATCCTAATTCTGGCCATGGATCATGGTGAGCCTTGAGCTTAGCCTAATTCTGACTGTGGGTCACGATGAACCTTGAGCTTATCCTAATTCTGGCCGTGGGTCATGGTGAAACTTGAGCTTAGCCTAATTCTGGCCATGGTTCATGGTGAGCCTTGAGCTTAGCATAATTCTGGCTATGAGTCACAGTGAGCCATAAGCTTATCCTAATTCTGGCTATGGGTCATGGTGATACTGAAGCTTATCCTAATTCTGGCCATGGGTCATGATGAGCCTTGAGCTTAGTCTAATTCTGGCCATGGGTCATGGTGAGCCTTAAGCTTTTCCTAATTCTGACCATGGATCATAGTGAGCTTTGAGCTTAGCCTATTTCTGGCTATGGGTCACAGTGAGCCTTGAGCTTATCCTAATTCTGGCCATGGATCACGGTGAGTCTTGAGCTTATCCTAATTCTGGCCGTGGATCATGGGGGGCCTTGAGCTTAGCCTAATTCTGATTGTGGGTCATGGTGAACCTTGAGCTTATCCTAATTCTGGTGATGGCTCATGGTGAAACTTGAGCTTAGCCTAATTCTGGCCATGGGTCATGGTGAGCCTTGAGCTTAGCCTAATTCTGGCCATGAGTCACAGTGAGCCTTAAGCTTATCCTAATTCTGGCAATGGGTCATGGTGATCCTGAAGCTTATCCTAATTCTGGCTGTGGGTCATGATGAGCCTTGAGCTTAGCCTAATTCTGGTCATGGGTCATGGCGAGCCTTAAGCTTTTCCTAATTCTGACCATGGATCATGGTGAGCTTTGAGCTTAGCCTAATTTTGGCCATGGGTCACGTTGAGCGATAAGCTTATCCTAATTCTGTCTGTGGGTCACAGTGAGCCTTAGGCTTATCCTAATTCTGGCTGTGGGTTATGGTGAGCCTTGAACCTAGCCTAATTCTGGCCATGGGTCATAGTGAGCCTTAAGCTTACCTTAATTCTGGCACTGGGTCATGGTGAGCCTTGAGCTTATCCTAATTCTGGCCATGGGTCACAGTGAGCCTTGAGCTTATCCTAATTCTGACCATGGGTCATGATGAGCCTTGAGCTTATCCTAATGTTGTCCGTGGATCATGATGAGCCTTGAGCTTAGTCTAATTCTGGCCATGGGTCACAGTGAGCCTTAAGCTTATCCTAATTCTGGCTGTGGGTCACAATGAGCCTTGAGCTTAACCTAATTCTGGCTGTGGGTCATGGTGAGCCTTGAGCTTATCCTAATTCTGACCATGGATCACAGTGAGCCTTGAGCTTATCCTAATTCTGGCCGTGGATCACGGTGAGCCTTGAGCTTATCCCAATTCTGGCCATGGGTCATGGAGAGCTTTGAGCTTAGCCTAATTCTGGCTATGGGTCATGGTGAACCTTGAGCTTATCCTAATTCTGGCTGTGGGTCATGGTGAGCCTTGACCTTAGCCTAATTCTCTCCATGGGTCATGGTGAGCCTTAAGCTTATGCTAATTCTGGCTGTGGGTCATGGTGAGCCTTAAGCATGTCCTAATTTTGGCTGTGGGTCATGGTGAGCCTTGAGCTTAGCCTAATTCTGGCCATGGGTCACAGTGAGCCTTAAGCTTACCCTAATTTTGGCACTTGGTCATGGTGAGCCTTGAGCTTATCCTAATTCTGTCCATGGGTCACAGTGAGCCTTGAGCTTAGCCTAATCCTGGACATGGGTCACAATGAGCCTTGAGCTTACCCTAATTCTGGCACTGGGTCATGGTGAGCCTTGAGCTTATCCTAATTTGGCCATAGGTCATGGTGAGACTTGAGCTTATCCTAATTTTGGCCATAGGTCACGGTGAGCCTTGAGCTTATCCTAATTCTGGCCGTGGATCACAGTGAGCCTTGAGCTTATCCTAATTCTGGCCGTGGGTCATGGTGAGCTTTGAGATTAGCCTAATTGTGGCTGTGGGTCATGGTGAACCTTGAGCTTATCCTAATTCTGGCCGTGGATCATGGTGAGGCTTGAGCTTAGCCTAATTCTGGCTGTGAGTCAGGCTGAACCTTGAGCTTATCCGAATTCTGGCCGTGGGTCATGGTGAGCCTTGAGCTTAGCCTAATTTTGGCCATGGGTCACAGTGAGCCTTAAGCTTATCCTAATTCTGGCTATGGGTCATGGTGATCCTGGAGCTTATCCTAATTCTGGCCGTGGGTCATGGTGAGCCTTGAGCTTAGCCTAATTCTGGCCATGGGTCATGGTGAGCCTTGAGCTTAGCCTAATTCTTGCCATCGGTCATGGTGAGCCTTGAGCTTATCCTAATTCTGACTGTGGGTCATGGTGAGACTAATATCAAAAAGTGTCTTTGTTTCTAATGGGACATAAAGTATTGGCTTTTGTAAACATGTATATTCAACTATGCACAAGAGGTAGCGCACTCATTTTGAATGCGGAAAACTGTGGGTTCTAGCCACACCAAGTAAATTGAGAGCTGTCATTCAGATGAAATGCTAAACCAAGGCCCCATCTGCTTGAGTTGGTAGTATCTCAGGTGGATGGAAAATATCCCACTGCACTTATTGAAAACAATAGGCAACATTCCCTGATGCCCTGACCAAATTTCTCCTTGTGGTATAAATGCCACATCTAGTCTCCCTTGAAAAGAGGTTGCTACACTACTGGGACTAACACAGTCAACAAAGGATTAATAAATAAATAAATAAATAAAAATGTATTATGTACTGCAAGTTAACTGAACTGTGTGGGCATACAAACACTAATGCCTGGGGAAGTCCTGCTCATAGCATATCAGAGCTGATCGACTGAGGTGGCACTAGATCACTTTACACCTAGGGAGTGCCTGGCTCTTACTTTTGACAGTCTGTATGAGTCCTGCTGTCCTTTTTCTTGTTTTGCTTCTTCCACCTTTCCCTTTCCATTCTCTCTTTTCTCCTCTTCTTCATTCTGCTGCCCTTCTCTCTTTTCTCCTCGCCTTCATTCTGCTGCCCTTCTCTCTTTTCTCCTCTCCTTCCGTTATAGTGCAAAGGGTTGGTTTAAGTAGTTAAGGGCCTTCATTGCTATTCTGCTTATTGGAAATCATGAAGTGACAGATATGAACAGGTAGACAAAGCAGAAGAGGCAGATGGATAACGATCAAGATACTCAGGATGAATAATCCAATACACACGCGTTAATTTCTATGGACCTAAACAACCCTGGCTGACTTGTAGACAGGAATGAGAAGAGCTTTAACCACTTAATTGTACTGACCGCAGAACGTGATATTGTCTGACACCCGCAGGACAGAACAGAGCACCGCAGAACGTGATATTGTCTGACACCCGCAGGACAGAACAGAGCACCGCAGAACGTGATATTGTCTGGCACCCGCAGGACAGAACAGAGCACTGCAGAACGTGATATTGTCTGACACCCGCAGGACAGAACAGAGCACCGCAGAACGTGATATTGTCTGGCACCCGCAGGACAGAACAGAGCACTGCAGAACGTGATATTGTCTGACACCCGCAGGACAGAACAGAGCACCACAGAACGTGATATTGTCTGACACCCGCAGGACAGAACAGAGCACCGCAAAACATGATATTGTCTGACACCCGCAGGACAGAACAGAGCACCACAGAAAGTGATATTGTCTGACACCCGCAGGACAGAACAGAGCATCACAGAACGTGATATTGTCTGACACCCGCAGGACAGAACAGAGCACCGCAGAACGTGATATTGTCTGACACCCGCAGGACAGAACAGAGCTCTTCACATCACAGCACTTCTGAAGGCAATTTGTTGGGAATGGAGGCTAATGGACCACTAGAGAGCAGTATACCTGGATGAGATATATGCTACTTATTGTGGCCATTTACCAGGTGTAGTTATCGGAATAGACATCATCGTCCTCCAGTAGTTTTACCATTCAAAGACTGTGCAGTCCTTGATTGTTGCCTCACTGCCATCAGATCATAACCCAATTCTCCTTTTAGGACACCTGACCAGTAGTGTAAAGTGTTCTGGGTTCTGAAGATTAGATTTGTAATGGCTTAAAGATGAAAAAAGGAACTAATACACACCTAGATAAGGAATCTTTGGTGGATTTGGCATGCACCATTGTGACATGACACAGGTCTAGCTCAATTTTAAAAGTAAATTGGGGAATACCTACAGCCAGAAACTAGGAGAGCAGCTGGTGTTGGGGAAACTGGGACTAGGAATAAAACAATTGGAGTAGACATACAGGAGTAACTTGTGCAAACGTTTTTTGACACATGGGAAATTGATGGCTTTGAGACAATATTTTAAGGCCATGCAATGTAATGTTTGACACACAAAATGAGAAAGATACAAGATCTGTTACTGGGTAAATGGAATCAGAGTAGAAAAAAGAATTAGCCAAAAAATGTCAGGACAGAGCCAAATAAATGTATATTACTTAGGTTTGATTCCCATCAGGCAAAAGTGTTACCAATATAATGTAAATCAATGTTATTTCTATGGAAGAGTCAACATTTGGGAAAACAGGAAGCTCCTGCCATGATTTCTACCCATGAGGACTATATCAAATATATGGGGCTAAAGAGGATACCCATGGGAGATATAACTAAATTAGCTGTCCTTATCTCCAAGAATGAAATTCGGCATGCAGTACAGAGAATGGCAGCAGTTAAAGCCCCGGTTCTTAATTGGCTGTCTATTGATTTTTATAAGACATACAAAACATTCCTTATCCAACTCCTATGACACCCTATATCCATGTAAAATTCAAGGGGGGGCATAGGTCATCCCTGGAAGCAAAATGACTTTCATTTCCAAAACGAGGCAAGGACAAAATGTATGTTTTAACCTTTTGATTACAGGGTCAGACTCACTACCTCTCAACATCTCAGCACAAAAATCGGGGCAAAGCCTAAAATAATGAGGGGACAAAAGCTCAAAAATAGGGACAGATTTTAAATATTTGTTTTACAAACTTAGAAAGTTGCTAGAACAATAGGCTTTGTACTAACATGTGATTTCTTAAGGATATGAAGCCTGAAAATGAAATGTATGTAATTATTTAGTGACTTCAGTCATCAGTGATTTGCAAGAAAACCACACATTTTATGAGGAATAGAGGAAAGATATGAGGCAAAAATAAGGGCATTCTGTGAAAATCTGGACAGTAGAGAGGTATGCCAGTAGGCTAGTCACTTCTTTTCGGGGGAGACCCAGTAGATATTTATACTACTAAGGAAGATTTGATCATGGCATTGGAGAACCTTCCCTACTTGTCATTGTTGTGAGTGGGACCCATTTTGGGGAGCACTTAGTATTTCAGTTCCTGGCTCAGGGGCAACCTGCAGAAACAGGGAGGCAGACGGAGAGAGGAGATGATGGAAATAAAAGAGAAACCAAATACTGAGACTGGAGAGTCTGTGCAGGATTCTGAGAAAATGTTTGAGAGAGATGAGTCAGCAAATGATGGATGTAGAATTACACCCCTCCAGTCAGGAGGATTGAGGGATGATTTACTTAAAGAAATGGTAGTGCACAGTAAGCAGGAAAATGCAGGAGACTTGTGAGAGAGGGGGGTTTATGGAAAAAAATACAAAAAGAGGATGCAGAGACAATCCTGAAGAAAAACAAACTTGGAAAATAGAAACAACCAGTAAAAGCAAAACTACAGAAGTATCCACTGCACCACCAAAACACCACAAATAAATACACTTGATTTATTGTTAGCACTTTCATCGACTTTAATCAATGCACTTCTTCAGACAATAAAACTACGTTTACACTTGACTTAAATAAGAAAAATACCATGACGTCATCATTCAAACCACTTTGTTTATTAAAAAGACATCCTCCATTTCAAAATAAGTTCTCCAGATCAAAAAATTGAATACAAATCACAATATTGAAGAGTTCTAATAAGAAATATAAATAAATAAGATGTATATAAAAGCACTTAAAGAATTTGTATCTAAAAACAAATTCCCCACTCAACAAGCCAAAGCCTTTAAATTAAGCAGACTTTTCAATGACCAGCATTCATTCAGCCCAGGAAAGGAACAAGCATTTAATTTCAGTTGCCATAATAGCTCCTGTTCTTCTAGTTTAAATGCCCAAGCCCCCCCCCGATATTCATTTCAACCTTTTCAATCACCAAGAACAGAAAACGGTGACCACGTTATTCTAAAATGTGCTTAGCCAAAGTGCTAGTAACATCCTTCTTCTGAATGCTGTACTGATGTTCATATATCCTCTGTTTCAAGTGTCTCTCAGTTTTATCTACATAATAGCAATCGCACATTTGACACTTGGCGAGGTATACAACCCCCCTAGTATTACAATCAAACTTCCCTGACAGTGAAAATTTCATGTTCCTGATAGTGAAGGACCATGTTGCTTCAATAAACCTACAATAAGGGCACTGACCACATTTTATCATGCCTTTATTCGGGACATATGGTCTAATGTTTCCCACCAAAATAGATTTAATATTCCGGCTTCTTCTGAATGTAATCATAGGTTTAGAACCACGTTTATTTTTCACACCTAAATCCTCATTAATTAAAGCCCAATTTTTATTTAAAATCTTCCTGAGTGCTTGCATGTCACTGGAAAAGGTCTTTTAAAGCTAGAACTATATTCTTGTTTATTTTCCTTGTCTAAAAGGGATAAATGTGAGATGGGCAAAATACTTTCTTTATTGGCCTGACCATCATTTCTATTCAAAATAAGTCTATAATAACTATTTTTCTTTTCCTAGCCACCTCATTAATAATGTCTGTGACCAAGTTATAAGGCTACCCCTTACAAAGAAACATTTCTTTTAAATTCTCACACTCCTGTTCAAAATCAAATTCAAAAGTTGTCATTCTGGCTGCTCTAACTAGTTGAGCTTTTATAACAGCCTTCTTTTGATGGAAAGAGTGATTACTACTAAAATGGCGAAAATCATTAGAATACATTGGTTTGCAATAAATTCTAGCTGTATACCTACAATGTGCTGAATCCTTTGTTAACAAAACATCCAAGTAAGAAATGTTTATTTTTTCAAACTGAAATGTGAACTCAAGAAAGGGTATCAAAGTTGTCAACATCTCCATAAATTGTTTAGCTTGTTCAAAATCACATTTAAAAATCAGGAACGTGTCATCCAAATATCTGGTGTACCAGTAAACACCATTCTGAAATAATTCATTCTGAAACAAAAATTGTTTCTCCCAGTGTGCCATGACACAGTTAGCAAAGCTGGCACTGCAGGGAGACCCCATGGCCACCCCTGACCTTTGAAGAAAATAACCTTTGTCAAACATAAAAAAAAATATTGGTTAAAATCAAATCTAATAATCTCTCAATCAAATTAATTTCATCACTTGGAGCCCCTTTCTCCAATAGAAATTATGTTACCCAATTAATACCAACGTTCTGTGGGATCACTCTATAAAAGTCCCTGACGTCTATAGTAAGAAAGTTATAAGTGAGATCAAATGTTAACTCGTTTAATGATTGTAAAAAGGCCCAAGAATCTCTACAGATCTGATTCTCTGTTTTCAAATACTTATTCAGTTTACTGTCCACCAGTTTAGCACATGCATAGGTGATGGAATTCCTTCCATCAACTATGGGCCTAAATGGGGTGTTTTCCATGCCTTTATGGATTTTGGGAATCCCAAACATATTTGATGTTACTGGTGCTGTAATGTTTAAAAAAAAAAATTAAACAGGTCAAGGTTGATTGAACCTTCCAGAAACATTTCATTAATGGCCATGGGTTTGTAAGTCAAGCAGAGATCGCCTCTTAGTAGACGATATGAGACAGAGAATAGCTGGTGTTTATTGAGTCTGTCCATGTGTTTAATGCCTAGGATCCTCTTCGTGAGATACTTCTGTGGCCTCTCCAGCTGTTGCAGGTGTCTAGTGAGGTACATGCCAAATGGGGTAATATACTCGATGATTGGCCTAATGAGGGAAGAGTAGAGAGAGAGAGAGATGATGACCTCTTTCTTCCTGGATGTAAAACCCTTGGTAATGAGATGTGCCACATGGAAGGACTTTCTGACCAGTGTGGCAATATGGTGGTCAAAGGAGAAGTTGCTGTCAACCTGTGTCCCCAGATCTCTTATAATGCCTTCAGTGTTCAGTGGGCTCCCATCGATGTGGTAAGGGGGATGATGACACATTTTTTGGCATTAAGCTTAAGGCCATGGTTTCGACACCAGTCATTGGTCTCAGTGAGGTCTTTCTGTAGGATGTCTGCATCACTTGGGAAGTTAATAATGGCTCCCAGCTTGCAGTCATCTGTGAATTTGATCAACTAGAGTTCCTCCGTGTTGGCCTGGACTTCTGAGAAGTAGATGCCAAACATGAGAGGACCCACAACCAATCCCTGTGGGACTCCACTCATGACTGGTCAGCAGTCTGACTTGGAGTCCGCTATTTTCACACTGTGTATTCTGTCTGTGAGCCAATATGCAACCCACCTAATGATATAGGGGTTGATGCCTAGTTTGGTGAGTTTATCAATAATTCCAGAGTGAGGAATGGTATCAAAGGCCTTGGCCAGATTGAGGTAGGCTGTATGAACTGCCTTACCTTCATCCACTGCTCTGGTGAATGACTCAAAGAAGTCAACCAGGTTGAGCAGGGATCCAGAGTTTGGAGATTCCCTATGTCCTTATTTATAAGGTACATGATGATGTGCTCCATAGCCTTACATATCAGACTACTCAGGCTAATGGGGTGATAATTTCCAGTGTCTGTAGTCACTCCTGCTTTATGGAGAGGGATGACTGTAGCAGTGCGCCATTCAGTAGGGACAAAGCCTGAGGTGAGGCTGTGAGTGAACAAAGCACACAAATGTGGGGCCAGTCCACTTTGTAATTCATGTAGAACACAGACAGGAATATTGTCAGGTCCCATGGAACTGTATTCTTGGCCTTAGACAATGCTGCTTTAACCTGTGTTGCAGTAAAGCAGGGTGCCTGGCATTCTTTCAGTATTGAGATTGGCCTTTTATGGGGGGGTGGGGGGAGTTGACACTGATTACTAAATCTGTTGGCCAGTATGCTGGCAATATCTGTTAGCTCAGTATAGGAGGTACCATTACGCAGTAACTCAGAGCAAATCTGGGTATTGCCATGGAGATTCTTGAAATAACTAAAGAAGGCTTTGTGGTTGATTTTAGTATCTGCTGCAATTCTGCCTTCATAGCTCGCTTTGGAGTTCTGATGAGGGATCTCAAATTTTTACTGAGGCTAATAAGTGAATTTTTCCAGTCTTGGGACTTCACCTTTTTCTGCAACAGTTTTTTTCCTTCTGTTGTAGAGTTTATTAATGGCAGGGGACCACCAGACTGGCTTCCTTTTTTTGGAGGAGACCATCTTGGTTCTGTTGGGTATAGCTAGTTCCATGCATTTATGTACGTGTTAGTACAGTGCATTGGTGGATGATTTGGCAGTCATGCATCTATTGCATCTATTTTCTATTGACATGGATGCCATGAAGTTAGCCACCTCTGTTTCTAAGAGTCCAAAGTCAGGTTTGGAAAAGTTTTTCATGGTGGATACCTTTGCGGGGGAGGGGGGATGTAGTTTTCCACTGTGATTAGTTTGTGGTCAAATCTAACCAGGGAGGAATTGACTATTGGTATAGAGCAATGGTTGCCCATGTTAGTAATAATCAGGTCAAGGATGTTGCTTCCTCTAGTGGGGGTAAGAATGTGCTGGTCCAGGGCATTGGAATAGATGAATTCCAGGAAGCGTTGGGCCAGTGCATTGATGCTTGAGTAGTTTTCCCAGTTGATGGAGGGGTAGTTAAAGTCTCCTAGTATGAGAGTGTTGGGTTGGACCTTGATAGATTCCAGGGTGCTTAGGAACATGGAGTGAGAGTTTAGGGACATGGTTGGGGAACTATAGCAGGCTATGACCTGAATCACCATCTTACCCAATGTCAGTTGTACCTGAAGTATCTCAGATGTGTTATGTCGGGCTACTAGTCTGGAGGTGTGCATATCCTTCATGAATATGGAGACACCACCACAGCACAAATGTCGCTGTTGTCCATTTTGAGGAGTGCTTCAAGTGAGTGCATCTTGAGATTTAGATTTCTAGCACTGAGCTGCATGACCCTCGGAGTGCATTTATTTATAGTTGTTACAGCATTGTACATGTGCTTTTCTTCTATATACATCATATTTTATGTCTCCAAAATGTTTGTATTTTTGGATTATTATTGTTGTATTTTAAGGCAAGCATATGTGTATCTCTGTTGTTTAAAATCAGAAAATACAGCAGCTGCAATAATTAAAGATGCATACCTCATAGTGGGATAATACAAAATTTGATTCCAAATAATATCTTAAACTAATGAAATGAAAAATCATGTGGTGCATAACAATATATAAACTAACTCGTTCAATTTGTAACAAACTCTGTGTTATAAAAAGCAAAACTTGCACAAGTTCTCTTCCAAACGGCTCAGCTAAGGATTCCTATTTAAAACAAAAAAGCAGCTGATTCCACAATACATTGGGACAAGAACTTACAAGTATATAAACTGTATTAGAGGGGGCAGTCAGACTATAAAGTAGGTGGAGCCAAGGATTTTTACATCACTGCAACTATGTGCAATGACATAGCTGAGAGTCAGAGCCATCATTCAATTGTTTGTGTAATAGCAAAACAGCAGAACTGAAGTGATACAATATGTGTCCTGAAACTGATTACCAATGTAAAGGGGAACACTTTGCAGGACAGAGATGAACTCATTTGGGGAGGTCCTGGTAAAAACCTAATAGGTTATGTAAAGGCCAGCATTGCCTCACAGTAGTCATGTAAATTAAGGAGCCCAATAACATGCAAGCAGCACACTCATGATGAGACAGATTCACACCTGCAATGATGCTGCAGTACAGGAACAGTCCTGAGCCTAATAAAAGCTTCACAGCTAAGTTAACAACAAATTTGTTATTATAAATGGGAAGGAAATTAAACAGATCTATATTATCCTTTTTGAAAAGAAGGGTAAAGCGGGAAGGCAGCATACAGACAGTGTGGGCAGAAAAAAGGGGCAGAAGGAACTGGCAAACAAAAAAAACAGAAAATAAACAATAGGGGAGCCGTTGACACAAATCAGGTGGGATATGAAGGTGAAACACAGGCAGAGATAGGGAAAGGAAAAAAAAGATATATACATATTTTATTAAGCTACTCTTACTGTAACTGTCTTAGTTGCTGTTCTGCTTGCTATTATCTGTTCAGTCGCTCTTACTCTGCACTTATTACTGCTTGTTAGTAGCCTTCTAATTTACTGCCTTCTGCACTTGTTTTTTAGTCATTTGTTAATTTAATTGCATTTATTTAAACTGTATTTGCCGTAATATTGCTACACACTTGTGTGCTAGCCTGCACTGCAATTTGAATTGTATTTACTGCTGTTTTAGCTGCTTTTCTGTAAAAAAAAAAATTGAAGCTTGTTTCCTGTCTTTCCTGTAACTAGTGTAGTCCAGATACAGACTTGCTGTATCCAGGACTGTTGGCAAGCTTCTGAACCCCCCATGCCTTTCTGTGTTGGAGGGAAGCCTTCTAGCTTAGTGGGAGTGGTAAGCACTAGGTAGCCTATCTACCACTGGAAGAGTGGTTTCTGGCCCATAAATTATAGTTTATTGGCTGTTTGGAAAGCTTTTCCATCTCTTTCAACCTTCTGATTTATAAGCCTGTGTTTCCGCTTGTTTCCTGTCTTTCCTGTTACTAGTTTAGTCCAGGTATAGATTTGCTGTATCCAGGACTCTTTGTAAGTGTCTGAGCCCCCAAGCCTTTCTGTTTTGGAGGGAAGCCTTCTAGCTTATCAGTGGGAGTGGTAAGCATTAGTTAGCCTATCAACCACAGGAGGAGTGGTTTCTGGCCCAGAAATTGTAGCTATTGGCTGTTTGAGTAGTTTTTTTTACCTCTTTCAACATTCTGGTTTGAAAGCAGCACTTGCGCCTGCTCCCCACCTTTCCTATAACTAGCCTAGTCTGGTTACAGAGTTGCTGTATCCAGGATTGTTAGTAAGCTTCTGAGCCCCCCAAACCTTTCTGTGTTGGAGGGAAGCCTTCTAGCTTATCAGTGGGAATGGTAAGCACTAGGTAGCCTGTCTACCACAAGAGGAGTGGTTATTGGCCCAGAAATTGTGGTTTATTGACCATTTGGACAGTTTGTCCATCTCTTTCAACTTTCTGGTTTAAGAGGCCACATCAGCGCTTGATTCCCATCTTTCCTGTAACTAACCTACTGGGAAGCACTAGAAAGCCTTAAACTGATACATGCCTTCCAGCTTAGGAGAGAGACTTTGGAGTGATTAAGTTCATAGGTTCATAGGTTCATAGGTAGGTACTAGGCTATCGGCCCAAGGGCCTACATAAGCCTAGCCAACAAGGTTCCCTGGCTTACGCCACCCAAGAAAGTTATTTTCCTGTGTCACTGTCAAGCAGAGACATAGAAGTGATCCCCGGGGTGGGAAGCCTCTGGGGCAGGAATCTATCCCTCCAGCATGTCCTGTTTATTGCGGTGACAAGATTTAGGTCCCTAGAACATGTAGCTTGGAGGGATTGGGATTTCTTTAAGTGTAGCATGTCCAACAGCTCTGGGTTTGACATAGCTTTATATGTTAGGCAGAGATCACCTCGGAGTAGGCGATATGCTACGGAGTAAAGCTGGAGTTTTTTGAGGCATTTGTTTGAGGCCAGTAATCCTCTTTGTGAGGTACTTCTATGGCCTTTCCAGCTGCTGCAGATGTCTTGTGAGGTACATTCCAAAAGGGGCGTTGTACTCTATAATGGGTCTAATGAGTGTCAGTAGGGGAACAATGACCTCTTTTTTCCTGGATGAGAACCCTTTTATGATGAGGTGTGCCATGTAGAAGGACTTCCTGACTACTGTGGCAATGTGACTATCAAAGGAGAGACTACTGTCCACCTGGGTCCCAAGGTCTCTTATCACGCATTCGGTATTAAGTAGATTGCTGCCTTTGTGGTAGTTCATGGGTACAGAGTTTTTACTAAAGGGATTGACACTGCACTTTTTGGCATTGAGCTTGAGGCCATGGCTCTGACACCAGGCATCTGTCTCAGCGAGGTAAGGCACTTCTGTAGGATGTCCACATAATTTAGGGAAGTATCAGTTTTCTGTACTTTCTTGCTGTACTTAACTGTTTTCCACCTAAATGCTGATTTTCCAGCAGTTACTGTGATTCAAAAGCTTGTTTTTTTTTCACATATTGTACTTATTTGACTGCCTGCACTTTTAAATTTTTTTTTTGTTTAAATAATTTGTTTAACTGTTGTAGGCTACACACTAAAGTGCGATAGCCTTTTCTGACTGTTTGTAGTCGTTTAAAGCTGTTTTAAGTGTATTTTTTTACTGTTTTTGCCTTATCTTTTCAACAACAAAAAAAACAAACAAAGAAAAAACAAACAAACAAAAAAAAAAATTCCTTCTTTCCCGCCTTTCTAAGCTAGTATAGTCCAGTTTTCAGGTTAGAGCTGAATTCAGGGCTGTATTACAAGTTTGTAAATTGCCCATACCTTACTTGGATTAAAGGAAGTTTCTCTGTTCACCTGTGAGAGAGGGGAGCTTTGAGCAGCCTATCTGTCCCTGGAGGAGTGGTTTCAGGTCATAAAGTAGTAGCCATTTTGGGCTAATTTTGATCTCTTTCATTTTCCTGCTACAAAAACCACTTTTGCACAGTTTTGTGCACCGGGCAGTGCTGGTTAGCTAGGGTTAAATTATTCCTGGCTCCACTAAGTCTCCTCTTCAGTTTTTTCCCTTGAAACTAGTCCAATTCTCAACCTAAGCACTCAAAAAGCATCCTACAGCCCGCACTTGCTCAGACATAATAGCAAGCAATAATATACCCTGACACTGATTGCTCAGCAGGGCAAGGCTTTTTATTCACCCCTCACCAACCAAGTGACCAAGCATCTCCCCCTACTATTCAGGCATGACCAAAGGGCAATTTCAGGTGTACTCTCCAGTCCAGCTGGTGAATCTGGTATCCTGAGGCAATGTTACAACTGCCTCATGTACACAGACAACCCTCTCATCCTACCACAAAACACTAACATATGCGATAGATGCAGTTATACAGCCAAACTGGAGGATAAGCTGTCTCCACCCAAGACTGGAACAGACAGTCAAGAGGAGAAGGTTAACACTTGCACCACACCTCCAGCCACACATAGACCTACTAAACTAGCACTGGCAAAAAATACACATAAATACACAAAATCATACTCGGAGGCTCTAAATAAAAACCTGCAAAAGCATCAGAGACCTCCAAAGCAGACACCCAAACAACCTGCACCTTCTGTCACAAACCAGATAACACATAAAACACAAAATCAGTGTGCCGCACAATCACACCCCTTAAGGCAAAATAACATACCTAACACATTAGTAATAGGTGATTATAGTCAGGCACACTGATGTCCCACTCACTAGGCTGGACAAGCAAAAGGTTACTGTTAGCTGCCTGTCGGAAGCCAGACTCCGCCACATAACACAAGCACTCAGATCACTCCAGAACAAGTACAAATATGACTCTGTCATTGTGCATGTTGGTGTGAATGACCTGAGACATACCTCCCTGGACTACATGAAAAGAGACATGGAAGACCTCTCTGATCATGTAGCCCAGGCTGGTATGACCCTGACCCTGAGTAGCATCCTGCCCTCACCAAGAATGATACCTCAGTATAAAGAAAAAAATGATCAATTTCAACAATCGGCTAAGCTTCTGGTGTCATTAAGAGGGGATCCAGTGTTTGTCAGCCTGGGACAACATGCTCGACAAGCCGTGTTGCTTCGCAAGAGACGGCTTGTACCTGTCACCCCTAGGATTTCGAATACTGGCCAAGGCTCTGCTGCCCCCATAGTGTCTTTTTTAGGCAAGGCTCAAAAGTCAAACCGACCTCCATAAACAGCGCAATTAACACAAAACTGAGGGTTGTGCTACTCAACGCCAGGAGTTTAAATATCAAAATGCACGCGCTCAAAGTGCCCCTCTGTATGGAGAATGTCAACATCTGTGCAGTAACTAAAACCTGGTTCAAGGCTCCAGAGAGCACCCCAGCACTACTGGATCACAACTCGTACCACACGTTTTGGCCACAGAACACGTACTGAAACACAAAAGGAGGGGGTGTATCCATATTCATCAAGGACACCTACACCTCCAGGTTAGTGACGCAGCATGATACCTCTGAAATCATCCACGTGCAACTAACATCGGGCAAATCTGCAATGCAAATTGTGGCCTGCTACAGATCACCCTCCATGACCCAGGACCACCACTCCACCTTTCTGGAGACACTGGAAAACATGAAGGTCCTACCAAACACCCTGATTTTGGGTGATTTCAATTACCCTACCATTAACTGGGAAAACTACTCAAGTACAAACTTCCAGGCCCAGCGCTTCCTGGAATTCATCAACTCAAATGCCCTGGATCAGCTGGTAAACTCCCTTACCAGAGGTGAAAACATATTGGACCTGGTCATCACAAACATGGGCGACAGGTGTTCCAAACTGGAGGTCAACCCATCACTGATTAGATCAGACCATAAACAAATCACTCTAGATGTCCACATCCCACCACCACCCCCAACTAAGAAAACCAGAGTAAAAAACTTTTCTAAAGCAAACTTCACCTCACTTAAGACAGAGACAGTAAGTTTCACAGCCCCCACGCTAAAGGATAACACTGCCCAAGATGCAGAAACCTTTACAAATGCAGTCTATGAGCACCTACAAGGATGCATGGATCATGCCATCTCTAGCAAAACCAAGACTCACTCTTCTAAGAGTAGGAAACCAGTCTGGTGGATCCCTGCCATAAACAGGCTATACAATAGAAGGAGGAAACTAGTTAGAAAAAAAGCAAATCCCAAGAAGGAAAAACATCTCTGATCAGTACCAGTAAGAAACTAAGGTCCCTCATAAAATCATCCAAGGCTAACTTTGAAAGAAAAATAGCCAAGGATTCAAAAGATAACCACAAAACCTTCTTTAGCTATGTTAAGAATCTAAGTGGCAACTCACAGATATGCACTTAACTAGTGCAAAATAGCACAAAATATACTGAACCTATGGATATTGCCAACATCCTGGCAGATAGATTCAGTGCAAACTTCACTCCCCTCTCACCCCCAAAAGGGACCACAACAATACCAGAAAAGTGTAATGTCCCAGAAATCACAGATGCACAGGTGAAAATAACCCTTTCAAAAGCCAAAAACACAGCATCAATGGGGCCAGATGTTGTCCCAGGCTGCGTCTTGCACGAACTACAGAACAAACTTACTCCCCATCTAAACACGCTGTTCATCCTCAGCCTCTCCACAGGCCACGTACCCAAAGAATGGTGCACAGCAATGGTTATTCCACTCCACAAAGGAGGGGCCACAACTGACCCTGGTAACTATCACCCCATAAGCCTGACTAGCCTGGTCTGCAAGGCTATGGAGCGCATCATCATGGAACTCATTTAACAAAGACATTGGGACCTCCAAATACTTGACCTGACCCAGTTCGGCTTTGTTAAGGGCAGATCATGCCTACTAAACCTGGTTGACTTCTTCGAGACAGTCACCAAGGCCATAGATGAGGGAAAGGTTGTTCACACAGCCTACCTTGACCTCACCAGGGCTTTTGACACCATTCCCCACTCGGGTATTACAGAAAAACTTACCAGCCTGAACATAAACCCCTGCATCACAAGATGGGTTACCAACTGGCTTACAGACAGAACTCACACGGTAAGAATAGCGGGCTCCAGGTCCAAATCTAAACCAGTCACAAGTGGTGTCCCACAAGGCTCAGTCCTGGGACCCTTACTGTTTGGCATATACTTCTCAGAAGTACAGGCAAACACAGGAGGACTATGGCTAACCAAGTTCACCAATGACTGCAAACTGGGAGCCATAATTGACTCTCTGACTGACAAGGACATCCTCCAAAAGGGCCTTACTGAGACAGACACTTGGTGTCAAAGTCATGGCCTCAAGCTAAATGCCAAAAAATACATAGTCATCCCATTTGGGAAAAAACAAAACACCCATGAATTACCACATATGTGGCAGCCCTTTTAATACAGAAGAGGTAATAAGAGCTCTGGGGGACCCAGGAAGATAGTAATCTCTCCTTTGACGATCATATTGCCAAAGTAATTAGGAAATCCTTCTATGTGGCCCATCTAATTACTAAAGGGTTCACATCTAGAAATAAAGAGGTTACAGTGCCCCTCTACTCGTCACTCATCAGACCGATCATAGAGTACAATGCCCCATTTGGGATGTACCTCACAAGACACTTCCAATAGCTGGAGAGACCACAAAAGTACCTCACTAAGAGGATTACTTGCCTCAAACATATGTCCTATGCAGACCGAATGAAATAAACTGCGGCTGTACTCAGTGGCATATTGCTTACTCAGAGGTGATCTCTGCCTGACTTACAAAGTCATGTCCAACTCAGAACTAATGGACTTGCTCCGCCTAAAGAAATCCAAGTCACTGCAAGCCACGCGCTCTAGTGAGCTAAACCTCTCCACAACAATAAATAGAACACGCTGGAGGGATAGATTCCTGTCACAGAGACTCCCCATGCTTTGGAACAAAATTCCAAACTACATTAGGCAGAGCCCCTCACTAACACTCTTCAAGAGAAACCTTGATGAGTGGATGGGTAACAGAAAATACACCCCTGGGATCACTTCATTGGCTCTGCTTGACAGAGGATCAGTTAATTAATCAATGGGGCGGCAAAAGCCGACACACTCTGGCTAGGCTTATAAATGCCCTCAGGCAGATAGCCTAGTACCTACCTATGAACCTATGAAAGCAATTAGTGTTGGTGGGACTGGGTCATATACTGCAGAAGGAAATTCAACACAAGGAAGGGGAACACCATGATTAGGAATAAGGTAGGATGACAGGTGATAGTAGCACTGTCCAGTTCTGCACCCAGCCAGAGAACAGTTAACTTCTTGACTTCATTCCTGGCTTTTCCAGCTACTAGTGGCCCACTAGGCACTGCCAGATTGTGATGAGACTCTACTAGTTACAGAAGGTCATGCTCCAGGCAGCCAAAGTGGGCATCAAGCCAACAGTCTGCCACTGCTCTCATCACATCCTTCAACTCCTGCCAGGTTACACACTAGGACCCATGACTTATATCCCCCCTCTGTAGTACTGACTACCTTAATACAGTACAGAGGCTTGTCATAATGTAACAACATTGCTATTAAATACCAGTCAGTGTGTGTGTGTGTGTGTGTGTGTGTGTGTGTGTGTGTGTGTGTGTGTGTGTGTGTGTGTGTGTGTGTGTGTGTGTACCTCTTTGACTGGCTACTTTGCTGTTGTACAGGGGCTTGTCATAATATAACATTGGTACTAAATGCCAATCAGTCTGTGTACCGTGACACTACAAATCTTTGTAATGGTCTGAATATAGTAACACTATACCGTGATCGTTAAATGGTGCTGGGTGAACCCGACAGGAAAGAGGGCGTGATGACAATGTGATCACACTTTACATTCTCCTCGGTAGGGTCTGCAAATTGAAACTTGCTGGGACCCCCAAAATGCTAGCACAAGCCTTGAATATTATAGGAAAAAGCCATCTTGCACTTACTGTATGTACAGCACAGTGGTGTAGCTGTAGCGTTGTCACCTCACAGCAAGAAATTCTCTGGTTTGATTCTTGGCTGGAGTGAGTTCTGTGAAGAGTCTGCATGTCCTCCCTGCATTCATGTGGGTTTCCTTCGGGTGCTCCAGTTTCCTCCCACTTTTCAAAGATATGCATCTGGAGCATTTCTCCCCAGGCCTCAGCTGAAAATTGGCTTTGTTCCAAGTCAGACTTTCCCAGTAAACAAATGTAAAATAAATAAGTCTGTTTTAGCCATTCAATTACGATGTTTCAAGAGTCACTCTAGTGGTTCTCAACATTTCAAATGGTTCCCATCTTGAGATTTTGCTATTGTATTAATCCAGACTGGAAACAATATCTTTGCAAATGGTGCATAGTTGCCTTTATGTATATGACAGTAGACTAGATAAAAAAAAAAAACAAGTATGCTGAATTGTCTTCCATTTCTTTTTCATGTAACATACCACAAGGTTTAAATGTGAAGAGTTTCACCACAATTTTTTAATCTAAGAAACGATTTGAAAAATCCAGTGTGAAACGGAGATATTTAGAAGAGGACCTGAATGGAAGGGCCTTAGTTCTGGAGTAAGACATTTAAGAATTTGTGTATTTAGACATTTAGAGGTATTTAAGGTTAATTTAACTAGCCAATATAAGTACAGTAAAAGTTACCACTATATTTATTAAGACATTCAGTTAGATTTAATAAGTATATATTTTGGTAGAATTAGATGTACAGAGTGGATCCTTGAAAAACGTAAATTAAAGCAAGTTGAATGGACCCTTAAATCAAGTTTATCTTTTATCTCCTGGTTGAAGGGAAAGGTTTTCCATAGCGATGCTTGTAACTATAGTATAATTACATGCTATATGACATGACAATGCTTGTAACTATAGTATAATTGCATGGTATATGACATAGAGATGCTTGTAACTATAGTATAATTTCATGGTATATGACATAGCGATGCTTGTAACTATAGTATAATTACATGCTATATGACATAGCAATGCTTATAACTATAATATAATTACATGCTATATGACATGGCAATGCTTGTAACTATAGTATAATTAGATGGTATATGACATAGCGATGCTTGTAACTATAGTATAATTACATGCTATATGACATGGCAATGCTTGTAACTATAGTATAATTACATATTGTATTACATGGCGATGCTTGTAACTATAGTATAATTACATACTATATGACATAGCGATGCATGTAACTATAATATTACATACTATAGGACATAGTGATGCTTGTAACTATAGTATAATTACATACTATATGACATAGCGATGCTTGAAACTATAGTATAGTTACATGCTATATGACATAGTGATGCTTGTAATTATAGTATAATTACATACTATATGACATAGCGATGCTTGTAACTATAGTATAATTACATACTATATGACATAGCGATGCTTGTAACTATAGTATAATTGCATGGTATATGACACGGCAATGCTTGTAACTATAGTATAATTACATGCTATATGACATACCAATGCTTGTAACTATAGTATAATTACATGCTATGTGACATGGCGATGCTTGTAACTATAGTATAATTACATGCTATGTGACATAGCAATGCTTGTAATTATAGTGTGATTACATACTATGTGACATAGCGATGCTTGTAACTATAGTATAATTACATGCTACGTGACATAGCGATGCTTGTAACTATAGTATAATTACATGGTGTATGACATAGCGATGCTTGTAACTATAGTATAATTACATACTATATGACATAGTGATGCTTGTAACTATAGTATAATTACATACTATATGACATAGCGATGCTTGTAACTATAGTATAATTACATTGTATATGACATAGCGATGCTTGTAACTATAGTATAATTACATACTATATGACATAGCGATGCTTGTAACTATAGTATAATTACATACTATATGACATGGCAATGCTTGTAACTATAGCATAATTACATGCTATATGACATAACGATGCATGTAACTATAGTATAATTACATGCTATATGACATAGTGATGCTTGTAACTATAGTATAATTACATAATATATGACATAGCGATGCTTGTAACTATAGTATAATTATATGCTGTATGACATGGCGATTCTTGTAACTATAGTATAATTGCATGCTATATGACATAGCAATGCTTCTAACTATAGTATAATTACATGCTATATAACATGGCGATGCTTGTAACTATTGTATAATTGCATGCTATATGACATAGTGATGCTTCTAACTATAGGGTAATTACATGCTATGTGACATACTGATGCTTATAACTATAGTATAATTACACGCTATGTGACATAGCGATGCTTGTAACTATAGAATAATTACATACTATATGACATAGCGATGCTTGTAACTATAGTATACTTACATACTATATGACATAGCAATGCTTGTAAACATAGTATAATTACATGCTATGTGACATAGCGATGCTTGTAACTATAGTATAATTACATGGTGTATGACATAGCGATGCTTGTAACTATAGTATAAATACATACTATATGACATAGTGATGCTTGTAACTATAGTATAATTACATACTATATGACATAGCGATGCTTGTAACTATAGTATAATTACATTGTATATGACATAGCGATGCTTGTAACTATAGTATAATTACATACTATATGACATAGCGATGCTTGTAACTATAGTATAATTACATACTATATGACATGGCAATGCTTGTAACTATAGCATAATTACATGCTATATGACATAACGATGCATGTAACTATAGTATAATAACATGCTATATGACATAGCGATGCTTGTAACTATAGTATAATTACATAATATATGACATAGCGATGCTTGTAACTATAGTATAATTACATGCTGTATGACATGGTGATTCTTGTAACTATAGTATAATTGCATGCTATATGACATAGCAATGCTTGTAACTATAGTATAATTACATGCTGTATGACATGGCGATGTTTGTAACTATAGTATAATTACATGCTATATGACATAGCAATGCTTGTAACTATTGTAGAATTACATGCTATATGACATAGCGATGCTTGTAACTATAATATAATTACATACAATATGACATAGCAATGCTTGTAACTATAGTATAATTACATGCTATATGACATGGCAATGCTTGTAACTATAATATAATTATATACTATATGACATAGCGATGCTTGTAACTATATTAGAATTACATGCTATATGACATAGCAATGCTTGTAACTATAGTATAATTACATGCTATATCACATAGCGATGCTTGTAACTATAGTATAATTACATACTATATGACATAGCGATGCTTGTAACTATAGTATAATTACATGCTATGTGACATAGCAATGCTTGTAGCTATAGTATAATTACATGCTGTATGACATGGTGATGTTTGTAACTATAGTATAATTACATACCATATGACATAGCAATGCTTGTAACTATAGCAGAATTACATGCTATATGACATAGCAATGCTTGTAACTATTGTATAATTACATGCAATGTGACATAGTGATGCTTGTAACTATAGTATAATTACATGTTATATGACATAGCAATGCTTGTAACTATAATATAATTACATACTATATGACATAGCGATGCTTGTAACTATAGTATAATTACATGCTATATGACATGGCGATGCTTGTAACTATAATATAATTACATACTATATGACATAGCGATGCTTGTAACTATAGTAGAATTACATGCTATATGACATAGCAATGCTTGTAACTATAGTATAATTACATGCTATATGACATAGCGATGCTTGTAACTATAGTATAATTACATACTATATGACATAGAGATGCTTGTAAATATAGTATAATTACATGTTATGTGACATAGCGATGCTTGTAACTATAGTATAATTACATGCTGTATGACATGGCGATGTTTGTAACTATAGTATAATTACATACTATATGACATAGCAATGCTTGTAACTATTGTAGAATTACATGCTATATGACATAGCGATGCTTGTAACTATAATATAATTACATACAATATGACATAGCAATGCTTGTAACTATAGTATAATTACATGTTATATGACATAGCAATGCTTGTAACTATAGTATAATTACATGCTATATGACATGGCAATGCTTGTAACTATAGTATAATTACATTCTATGTGACATAGCGAAGCTTGTAACTATAGTATAATTACATGCTATATGACATGGCGATGCTAGTAACTATGCTATAATTGCATGCTCTATGAGATGGCAATGTTTGTAACTATAGTATAATCGCATGCTATATGACATGTCAATGCTTGTAACTATAGTAAAATTACATATTATATGACATAGGGATGCTTGTAACTATAGTATAATTACATACTATATGACATAGCGATGCTTATAACTATAGTATAATTATATGCTATGTGACATACGTATGCTTGTAACTATAGTATAATTACATGCTATGTGACATAGCGATGCTTGTAACAATAGTATAATTATATACTATATGACATAGCGATGCTTGTAACTATAGTATAATTACATGCTATATGACATGTCAATGCTTGTAACTATAGTATATTTACATGCTGTATGACATGGCGATTCTTCTAACTATAGTATAATTGCATGCTATATGACATAGCAATGCTTCTAACTATAGCATAATTACATTCTATATGACATGGCAATGCTTGTAACTATAATATAATTATATACTATATGACATAGCGATGCTTGTAACTATATTAGAATTACACGCTATATGACATAGCAATGCTTGTAACTATAGTATAATTACATGCTATATGACATAGCGATGCTTGTAACTATAGTATAATTACATGCTATATGACATAGCGATGCTTGTAGCTATAGTATAATTACATGCTGTATGACATGGTGATGTTTGTAACTATAGTATAATTACATACTACATGACATAGCAATGCTTGTAAATATAGTAGAATTACATGCTATATGACATAGCAATGGTTGTAACTATAGTATAATTACATGCTATATGGCATGGCAATGGTTGTACCTATAGTACAATTACATGCTATATGACATAGCAATGCTTGTAACTATAGTATAATTGCATGGTATATGACATAGCGATGCTTGTAATTATAGTATAATTGCATACAATATGACATAGTGATGCTTGTAACTATGGTATAATTACATGCTATATGACATGGCAATGCGTGTAACTAAAGTATAATTGCATGGTATATGCCATAGCAATGCTTGTAACTATAGTATAATTGAATGGTGTATGACATAGCGATGCTTGTATCTATAGTATAATTACATACTATATGACCTAGCGATGCTTGTAACTATAGTATAATTACATGCTGTATGACATAGCGATGCTTGTAACTATAGTATAATTACATGCTATATGACATGGCGATGCTAGTAACTATACTATAATTGCATGCTCTATGAGATGGCGATGCTTTTAACTATGGTATAATTACATGCTATATGACATGGCAATGCTTGTAACTATAGTATAATCACATGGTATATTACATAGTGATGCTTGTAACTATAGTATAATTACATACTATATCACATGGCGATGCTTGTAACTATAGTATAATTACATACTATATGACATAGCAATGCTTGTAACTATAGTATAATTACATGCTATGTGACAGTGATGCTTGTAACTATAGTATAATTACATGTTATATGACATAGCAATGCTTGTAACTACAGTTTAATTACATACTATATGACATAGCGATGCTTGTAACTATAGTATAATTACATGCTATGTGACATAGCGATGCTTATAACTATAGTATAATTACATGCTATCTGACATAGCGATGCTTGTAACTATAATATAATTACATGCTATATGACATAGCAATGCTTGTAACTATTGTATAATTACATGCAATGTGACATAGTGATGCTTATAACTATAGTATAATTACATGTTATATGACATAGCAATGCTTGTAACTATAGTATAATTACATGCTATATGACATGGCAATGCTTGTAACTATAGTATAATGACATGCTATGTGACATAGCAAAGCTTGTAACTATAGTATAATTACATGCTATATGACATGGCGATGCTAGTAACTATGCTATAATTGCATGCTCTATGAGATGGCGATGCTTGTAACTATAGTATAATCGCATGCTATATGACATGGCAATGCTTGTAACTATAGTAAAATTACATATTATATGACATAGCGATGCTTGTAATTATAGTAAAATTACATACTATATGACATAGCGATGCTTGTAACTATAGTATAATTATATGCTATGTGACATAGCGATGCTTGTAACTATAGTATAATTACATGCTATGTGACATAGCGATGCTTGTAACAATAGTATAATTATATACTATATGACATAGCGATGCTTGTAACTATAGTATAATTACATGCTATATGACATGGCAATGCTTGTAACTATAGTATAATTACATGCTGTATGACATGGCGATTCTTGTAACTATAGTATAAGTGCATGCTATATGACATAGCAATACTTCTAACTATCGTATAATTACATGCTATATGACATGGCAATGCTTGTAACTATTGTATAATTGCATGCTATATGACATAGTGATGCTTCTAACTATAGTCTAGTTACATGCTATGTGACATACCGATGCTTATAACTATAGTATAATAACATGCTATGTGACATAGTGATGCTTGTAACTATAGAATAATTACATACTATATGACATAGCGATGCTTGTAACTATAGTATAATTACATGCTATATGACATAGCGATGCTTGTAAATATAGTATAATAACATGCTATGTGACATAGCGATGCTTGTAACTATAGTATAATTACATACAATATGACATAGCGATGCTTGTAACTATAGTATAATTACTTGCTATATGACATGGCAATGCTTGTAACTATAGTATAATTACCTGCTGTATGACCTGGCGATGCTTGTAACTTTAGTATAATTACATGCTATATTACATGGCGATGCTAGTAACTATACTATAATTGCATGCTCTATGAGATGGCAATGCTTGTAACTATAGTATAATTACATGCTATATGACATGGAAATGCTTGTAACTATAGTATAATTGCATGGTATATGAAATAGCGATGCTTGTAACTATAGCATAATTACATGTTATATGACATGGCAATGCTTATAACTATAGTATAATTACATGCTATATGACATATCAACGCTTGTAACTATAGTATAATTGCATGGTATATGACATAGCAATGCTTGTAACTATAGTATAATTGCATGGTATATGACATAGCGATGCTTGTAACTATAGTATAATTACATACTATATGACATAGCGATGCTTGTAACTATAGTATGACATAGCGATGCTTGTAACTATAGTATAACTACATACTATATGACATAGCGATGCTTGTAACTATAGTATAATTACATACTATGTGACATTGCGATGCTTGTAACTAAAGTATAATTACATGCTATGTGACATAGCGATGCTTGTAACTATAGTATAATTACATGGTAAATGACATAGCGATGCTTGTAACTATAGTAGAATTACAAACTATATGACATAGCAATGCTTGTAACTATAATATAATTACATACTATATGACATAGCGATGCTTGTAACTATAGTATAATTACATGCTATATGACATGGCGATGCTTGTAACTATAATATAATTACATACTATATGACATAGCGATGCTTGTAACTATAGTAGAATTACATGCTATATGACATAGCAATGCTTGTAACTATAGTATAATTACATGCTATATGACATAGCGATGCTTGTAACTATAGTATAATTACATACTATATGACATAGAGATGCATGTAAATATAGTATAATTACATGTTATGTGACATAGCGATGCTTGTAACTATAGTATAATTACATGCTGTATGACATGGCGATGTTTGTAACTATAGTATAATTACATACTATATGACATAGCAATGCTTGTAACTATTGTAGAATTACATGCTATATGACATAGCGATGCTTGTAACTATAATATAATTACATACTATATGACATAGCGATGCTTGTAACTATAGTATAATTACATGCTATATGACATGGCAATGCTTGTAACTATAATATAATTATATACTATATGACATAGCGATGCTTGTAACTATATTAGAATTACATGCTATATGACATAGCTATGCTTGTAACTATAGTATAATTACATGCTATATGACATAGCGATGCTTGTAACTATAGTATAATTACATACTATATTACATAGCGATGCTTGTAACTATAGTATAATTACATGCTATGTGACATAAGCGATGCTTGTAGCTATAGTATAATTACATGCTGTATGACATGGTGATGTTTGTAACTATAGTATAATTACATACTATATGACATAGCAATGCTTGTAACTATAGTAGAATTACATGCTATATGACATAGCAATGGTTGTAACTATAGTACAATTACATGCTATATGACATAGCAATGCTTGTAACTATAGTATAATTGCATGGTATATGACATAGCGATGCTTGTAATTATAGTATAATTACATACAATATGACATAGTGATGCTTGTAACTATATTATAATTACATGCTATATGACATGGCAATGCTTGTAACTATAGTATAATTGCATGGTATATGACATAGCAATGCTTGTAACTATAGTATAATTGAATGGTGTATGACATAGCGATGCTTGTAACTATAGTATAATTACATACTATATGACATAGTGATGCTTGTAACTATAGTATAATTACATGCTGTATGACATAGCGATGCTTGTAACTATAGTATAATTACATGCTATATGACATGGCGATGCTAGTAACTATACTATAATTACATGCTATATGACATAGCGATGCTTGTAACTATAGTATAATTACATGCTATATAACATAGCAATGCTTGTAACTATAGTATAATTACATGGTATATTACATAGTGATGCTTGTAACTATAGTATAATTACATACTATATGACATAGCGATGCTTGTAACTATAGTATAATTACATACTATATGACATAGCAATGCTTGTAACTATAGTATAATTACATGCTATGTGACATAGTGATGCTTGTAACTATAGTATAATTACATGTTATATGACATAGCAATGCTTGTAACTACAGTTTAATTACATACTATATGACATAGCAATGCTTGTAACTATAGTATAATTACATGCTATGTGACATAGCGATGCTTATAACTATAGTTTAATTACATGCTATGTGACATAGCGATGCTTGTAACTATAATATAATTACATGCTATATGACATAGCAATGCTTGTAACTATTGTATAATTACATGCTATGTGACATAGTGATGCTTGTAACTATAGTATAATTACATGTTATATGACATAGCAATGCTTGTAACTATAGTATAATTACATGCTATATGACATGGCAATGCTTGTAATTATAGTATAATTACATACTATATGACATAGTGATGCTTGTAACTATAGTATAATTACATGCTATATGACAGGGCAATGCTTGTAACTATAGTATAATTGCATGGTATATGACATAGCAATGCTTGTAACTATAGTATAATTGAATGGTGTATGACATAGCGATGCTTGTAACTATAGTATAATTACATACTATATGACATAGCGATGCTTGTAACTATAGTATAATTACATGCCATATGACATTGCGATGCTTGTAGCTATAGTATAATTACATACTGTATGACATAACGATGCTTGTAACTATAGTATAATTACATGCTATATGACATGGCGATGCTTGTAACTATAATATAATTACATTCTATATGACATAGCGATGCTTGTAACTATAGTAGAATTACATGCTATATGACACAGCAATGCTTGTAACTATAGGATAATTACATGCTATATGACATAGTGATGCTTGTAACTATAATATAATTACATAATATATGACATAGCAATGCTTGTAACTATAGTATAATTACATGCTATATGACATGGTGATGCTTGTAACTATAGTATAATTACATGCTGTATGACATAGCAATGCTTGTAACTATAGTATAATTACATGCTGTATGACATAGCAATGCTTGTAACTATAGTATAATTACATGCTGTATGACATAGCAATGCTTGTAATTATAGTATAATTGCATACTATATGACATAGCGATGCTTGTAACTATAGTATAATTACATACTATATGACATAGTGATGCTTGTAACTATAGTATAATTGCATGGTATATGCCACGGCGATGCTTGTAGCTATAGTATAATTACATGCTATATGACATAGCGATGCTTGTAACTATAGTATAATCACATGCTATATGACATGGCGATGCTTGTAACTATAGTATAATTACATACTATATGACATAACGATGCTTGTAACTATAGTATAATTACATACTATATGACATAACAATGCTTGTAACTATAGTATAATTGCATACTATATGACATAGCGATGCTTGTAACTATAGTATAATTACATACTATATGACATAGTGATGCTTGTAACTATAGTATAATTACATGCTATATGACATGGCAATGTTTGTAACTATAGTATAATTGCATGGTATATGACATAGCGATGCTTGTATCTATAGTATAATTACATGCTATATGACATGGCAATGCTTGTATATATAGTATAATTGCATGGTATATGACATAGCGGTGCTTGTAATTATAGTATAATTGCATGGTATATGACATAGCGATGCTTGTAACTATAATATAATTACATGGTATATGACATAGCGAAGCTTGTAACTATAGTATATTTGCATGCTATATGACATGGCAATGCTTGTAACTATAGTATAATTACATGCTATATGACATGGCAATGCTTGTAACTATAGTATAATTGCATGGTATATGACATAGCGATGCTTGTATCTATAGTATAATTACATGCTATATGACATGGCAATGCTTGTAACAATAGTATAATTACATGCTATATGCCATGGCGATTCTAGTAACTATACTATAATTGCATACTCTATGAATAGATGGTGATGCTTGTAGCTATAGTATAATTACATGCTATATGACATAGCAATGCTTGTAGCTATAGTATAATTGCATGGTATATGACATAGCAATGCTTGTAGCTATAGTATAATTACATGCTATATGACATGGCGATGCTTGTAACTATAGTATAATTACATACTATATGAAATAGCGATGCTTGTAACTATAGTATAATAACATGCTATATGACATGGCGATGCTTATAACTATAATATAATTACGTACTATATGACATAGCAATACTTGTAACTATAGTAGAATTACATACTAAATGACATAGCAATGCTTGTAACTATAGTATAATTACATACTATATGACATAGCGATGTTTGTAACTATAGTATAATTACATACTATATGACATAACAATGCTTGTAACTATAGTATAATTGCATACTGTATGACATAGCGATGCTTGTAACTATAGTATAATTACATACTATATGACATAGTGATGCTTGTAACTATAGTATAATTACATGCTATATGACATGGCAATGCTTGTAACTATAGTATAATTGCATGGTATATGACATAGCGATGCTTGTATCTATAGTATAATTACATGCTATATGACATGGCAATGCTTGTATATATAGTATAATTGCATGGTATATGACATAGCGGTGCTTGTAATTATAGTATAATTGCATGGTATATGACATAGCGATGCTTGTAATTATAGTATAATTACATACAATATGACATAGTGATGCTTGTAACTATATTATAATTACATGCTATATGACATGGCAATGCTTGTAACTATAGTATAATTGCATGGTATATGACATAGCAATGCTTGTAACTATATTATAATTGCATGGTATATGACATAGCGATGCTTGTAACTATAGTATAATTACATACTAAATGACATAGCGATGCTTGTAACTATAGTATGACATAGCGATGCTTGTAACTATAGTATAACTACATACTATATGACATAGCGATGCTTGTAACTATAGTATAATTACATACTATGTGACATTGCGATGCTTGTAACTAAAGTATAATTACATGCTATGTGACATAGCGATGCTTGTAACTATAGTATAATTACATGGTAAATGACATAGCGATGCTTGTAACTATAGTAGAATTACAAACTATATGACATAGCAATGCTTGTAACTATAATATAATTACATACTATATGACATAGCGATGCTTGTAACTATAGTATAATTACATGCTATATGACATGGCGATGCTTGTAACTATAATATAATTACATACTATATGACATAGCGATGCTTGTAACTATAGTAGAATTACATGCTATATGACATAGCAATGCTTGTAACTATAGTATAATTACATGCTATATGACATAGCGATGCTTGTAACTATAGTATAATTACATACTATATGACATAGAGATGCTTGTAAATATAGTATAATTACATGTTATGTGACATAGCGATGCTTGTAACTATAGTATAATTACATGCTGTATGACATGGCGATGTTTGTAACTATAGTATAATTACATACTATATGACATAGCAATGCTTGTAACTATTGTAGAATTACATGCTATATGACATAGTGATGCTTGTAACTATAATATAATTACATACTATATGACATAGCGATGCTTGTAACTATAGTATAATTACATGCTATATGACATGGCAATGCTTGTAACTATAATATAATTATATACTATATGACATAGCGATGCTTGTAACTATATTAGAATTACATGCTATATGACATAGCTATGCTTGTAACTATAGTATAATTACATGCTATATGACATAGCGATGCTTGTAACTATAGTATAATTACATACTATATTACATAGCGATGCTTGTAACTATAGTATAATTACATGCTATGTGACATAGCGATGCTTGTAGCTATAGTATAATTACATGCTGTATGACATGGTGATGTTTGTAACTATAGTATAATTACATACTATATGACATAGCAATGCTTGTAACTATAGTAGAATTACATGCTATATGACATAGCAATGGTTGTAACTATAGTACAATTACATGCTATATGACATAGCAATGCTTGTAACTATAGTATAATTGCATGGTATAGGACATAGCGATGCTTGTAATTATAGTATAATTACATACAATATGACATAGTGATGCTTGTAACTATATTATAATTACATGCTATATGACATGACAATGCTTGTAACTATAGTATAATTGCATGGTATATGACATAGCAATGCTTGTAACTATAGTATAATTGAATGGTGTATGACATAGCGATGCTTGTAACTATAGTATAATTACATACTATATGACATAGTGATGCTTGTAACTATATTATAATTACATGCTGTATGACATAGCGATGCTTGTAACTATAGTATAATTACATGCTATATGACATGGCGATGCTAGTAACTATACTATAATTGCATGCTCTATGAGATGGCGATACTTTTAACTATAGTATAATTACATGCTATATAACATGGCAATGCTTGTAACTATAGTATAATTACATGGTATATTACATAGTGATGCTTGTAACTATAGTATAATTACATACTATATGACATGGCGATGCTAGTAACTATAGTATAATTACATACTATATGACATAGCAATGCTTGTAACTATAGTATAATTACATGCTATGTGACATAGTGATGCTTGTAACTATAGTATAATTACATGTTATATGACATAGCAATGCTTGTAACTACAGTTTAATTACATACTATGACATAATGATGCTTGTAACTATAGTATAATTACATGCTGTGTGACATAGCGATGCTTATAACTATAGTTTAATTACATGCTATGTGACATAGCGATGCTTGTAACTATAATATAATTACATGCTATATGACATAGCAATGCTTGTAACTATTGTATAATTACATGCTATGTGACATAGTGATGCTTGTAACTATAGTATAATTACATGTTATATGACATAGCAATGCTTGTAACTATAGTATAATTACATGCTATATGACATGGCAATGCTTGTAATTATAGTATAATTACATACTATATGACATAGTGATGCTTGTAACTATAGTATAATTACATGCTATATGACAGGGCAATGCTTGTAACTATAGTATAATTGCATGGTATATGACATAGCAATGCTTGTAACTATAGTATAATTGAATGGTGTATGACATAGCGATGCTTGTAACTATAGTATAATTACATACTATATGACATAGCGATGCTTGTAACTATAGTATAATTACATGCCATATGACATTGCGATGCTTGTAGCTATAGTATAATTACATACTGTATGACATAACGATGCTTGTAACTATAGTATAATTACATGCTATATGACATGGCGATGCTTGTAACTATAATATAATTACATTCTATATGACATAGCGATGCTTGTAACTATAGTAGAATTACATGCTATATGACACAGCAATGCTTGTAACTATAGTATAATTACATGCTATATGACATAGTGATGCTTGTAACTATAATATAATTACATAATATATGACATAGCAATGCTTGTAACTATAGTATAATTACATGCTATATGACATGGTGATGCTTGTAACTATAGTATAATTACATGCTGTATGACATAGCAATGCTTGTAACTATAGTATAATTACATGCTGTATGACATAGCAATGCTTGTAACTATAGTATAATTACATGCTGTATGACATAGCAATGCTTGTAATTATAGTATAATTGCATACTATATGACATAGCGATGCTTGTAACTATAGTATAATTACATACTATATGACATAGCGATGCTTGTAACTATAGTATAATTGCATGGTATATGCCACGGCGATGCTTGTAGCTATAGTATAATTACATGCTATATGACATAGCGATGCTTGTAACTATAGTATAATCACATGCTATATGACATGGCGATGCTTGTAACTATAGTATAATTACATACTATATGACATAACGATGCTTGTAACTATAGTATAATTACATACTATATGACATAACAATGCTTGTAACTATAGTATAATTGCATAATATATGACATAGCGATGCTTGTAACTATAGTATAATTACATACTATATGACATAGTGATGCTTGTAACTATAGTATAATTACATGCTATATGACATGGCAATGCTTGTAACTATATTATAATTGCATGGTATATGACATAGCGATGCTTGTATCTATAGTATAATTACATGCTATATGACATGGCAATGCTTGTATATATAGTATAATTGCATGGTATATGACATAGCGGTGCTTGTAATTATAGTATAATTGCATGGTATATGACATAGCGATGCTTGTAACTATAATATAATTACATGGTATATGACATAGCGAAGCTTGTAACTATAGTATATTTGCATGCTATATGACATGGCAATGCTTGTAACTATAGTATAATTACATGCTATATGACATGGCAATGCTTGTAACTATAGTATAATTGCATGGTATATGACATAGCGATGCTTGTATCTATAGTATAATTACATGCTATATGACATGGCAATGCTTGTAACTATAGTATAATTACATGCTATATGCCATGGCGATTCTAGTAACTATACTATAATTGCATACTCTATGAATAGATGGTGATGCTTGTAGCTATAGTATAATTACCTGCTATATGACATAGCAATGCTTGTAGCTATAGTATAATTGCATGGTATATGACATAGCGATGCTTGTAGCTATAGTATAATTACATGCTATATGACATGGCGATGCTTGTAACTATAGTATAATTACATACTATATGAAATAGCGATGCTTGTAACTATAGTATAATTACATGCTATATGACATGGCGATACTTGTAACTATAATATAATTACGTACTATATGACATAGCAATACTTGTAACTATAGTAGAATTACATACTAAATGACATAGCAATGCTTGTAACTATAGTATAATTACATACTATATGACATAGCGATGTTTGTATCTATAGTATAATTACATACTATATGACATAACAATGCTTGTAACTATAGTATAATTGCATACTATATGGCATAGCGATGCTTGTAACTATAGTATAATTACATACTATATGACATAGTGATGCTTGTAACTATAGTATAACTACATGCTATATGACATGGCAATGCTTGTAACTATAGTATAATTGCATGGTATATGACATTGCGATGCTTGTATCTATAGTATAATTATATGCTATATGACATGGCAATGCTTGTATATATAGTATAATTGCATGGTATATGACATAGCGGTGCTTGTAATTATAGTATAATTGCATGGTATATGACATAGCGATGCTTGTAATTATAGTATAATTACATACAATATGACATAGTGATGCTTGTAACTATATTATAATTACATGTTATATGACATGGCAATGCTTGTAACTATAGTATAATTGCATGGTATATGACATAGCAATGCTTGTAACTATAGTATAATTGAGTGGTGTATGACATAGCGATGCTTGTAACTATAGTATAATTACATACTATATGACATAGTGATGCTTGTAACTATAGTATAATTACATGCTGTATGACATAGCGATGCTTGTAACTATAGTATAATTACATGCTATATGACATGGCAATGCTAGTAACTATACTATAATTGCATGCTCTATGAGATGGCGATGCTTTTAACTATAGTATAATTACATGCTATATAACATGGCAATGCTTGTAACTATAGTATAATTACATGGTATATTACATAGTGATGCTTGTAACTATAGTATAATTACATACTATATGACATGGCGATGCTAGTAACTATAGTATAATTACATACTATATGACATAGCAATGCTTGTAACTATAGTATAATTACATGCTATGTGACATAGTGATGCTTGTAACTATAGTATAATTACATGTTATATGACATAGCAATGCTTGTAACTACAGTTTAATTACATACTATGACATAACGATGCTTGTAACTATAGTATAATTACATGCTATGTGACATTGCGATGCTTATAACTATAGTTTAATTACATGCTATGTGACATAGCGATGCTTGTAACTATAATATAATTACATGCTATATGACATAGCAATGCTTGTAACTATTGTATAATTACATGCTATGTGACATAGTGATGCTTGTAACTATAGTATAATTACATGTTATATGACATAGCAATGCTTGTAACTATAGTATAATTACATGCTATATGACATGGCAATGCTTGTAATTATAGTATAATTACATACTATATGACATAGTGATGCTTGTAACTATAGTATAATTACATGCTATATGACAGGGCAATGCTTGTAACTATAGTATAATTGCATGGTATATGACATAGCAATGCTTGTAACTATAGTATAATTGAATGGTGTATGCCATAGCGATGCTTGTAACTATAGTATAATTACATACTATATGACATAGCGATGCTTGTAACTATAGTATAATTACATGCCATATGACATTGCGATGCTTGTAGCTATAGTATAATTACATACTGTATGACATAACGATGCTTGTAACTATAGTATAATTACATGCTATATGACATGGCGATGCTTGTAACTATAATATAATTACATTCTATATGACATAGCGATGCTTGTAACTATAGTAGAATTACATGCTATATGACACAGCAATGCTTGTAACTATAGTATAATTACATGCTATATGACATAGTGATGCTTGTAACTATAATATAATTACATAATATATGACATAGCAATGCTTGTAACTATAGTATAATTACATGCTATATGACATGGTGATGCTTGTAACTATAGTATAATTACATGCTGTATGACATAGCAATGCTTGTAACTATAGTATAATTACATGCTGTATGACATAGCAATGCTTGTAACTATAGTATAATTACATGCTGTATGACATAGCAATGCTTGTAATTATAGTATAATTGCATACTATATGACATAGCGATGCTTGTAACTATAGTATAATTACATACTATATGACATAGCGATGCTTGTAACTATAGTATAATTGCATGGTATATGCCACGGCGATGCTTGTAGCTATAGTATAATTACATGCTATATGACATAGCGATGCTTGTAACTATAGTATAATCACATGCTATATGACATGGCGATGCTTGTAACTATAGTATAATTACATACTATATGACATAAGGATGCTTGTAACTATAGTATAATTACATACTATATGACATAGCAATGCTTGTAACTATAGTATAATTGCATACTATATGACATAGCAATGCTTGTAACTATAGTATAATTACATACTATATGACATAGTGATGCTTGTAACTATAGTATAATTACATGCTATATGACATGGCAATGCTTGTAACTATAGTATAATTGCATGGTATATGACATAGCGATGCTTGTATCTATAGTATAATTACATGCTATATGACATGGCAATGCTTGTATATATAGTATAATTGCATGGTATATGACATAGCGGTGCTTGTAATTATAGTATAATTGCATGGTATATGACATAGCGATGCTTGTAATTATAATATAATTACATGGTATATGACATAGCGAAGCTTGTAACTATAGTATATTTGCATGCTATATGACATGGCAATGCTTGTAACTATAGTATAATTACATGCTATATGACATGGCAATGCTTGTAACTATAGTATAATTGCATGGTATATGACATAGCGATGCTTGTATCTATAGTATAATTACATGCTATATGACATGGCAATGCTTGTAACTATAGTATAATTACATGCTATATGCTATGGCGATTCTAGTAACTATACTATAATTGCATACTCTATGAATAGATGGTGATGCTTGTAGCTATAGTATAATTACATGCTATATGACATAGCAATGCTTGTAGCTATAGTATAATTGCATGGTATATGACATAGCGATGCTTGTAGCTATAGTATAATTACATGCTATATGACATGGCGATGCTTGTAACTATAGTATAATTACATGCTATATGACATGGCAATGCTTGTAACTATAGTATAATTGCATGGTATATGACATAGCGATGCTTGTATCTATAGTATAATTACATGCTATATGACATGGCAATGCTTGTATATATAGTATAATTGCATGGTATATGACATTGCGGTGCTTGTATATATAGTATAATTGCATGGTATATGACATAGCGATGCTTGTAACTATAATATAATTACATGGTATATGACATAGCGAAGCTTGTAACTATAGTATAATTGCAGGGTATATGACATGGCAATGCTTGTAACTATAGTATAATTACATGCTATATGACATGGCAATGCTTGTAACTATAGAATAATTGCATGGTATATGACATAGCGATGCTTGTATCTATAGTATAATTACATGCTATATGACATGGCAATGCTTGTATATATAGTATAATTACATGCTATATGACATGGCAATGCTTGTAACTATAGTATAATTGCATGGTATATGACATAGCGATGCTTGTAACTATAGTATAATTGCATGCTATATGACATGGTTATGCATGTAACTCACTTCTTTAAACTATTCACATGTTCCCTTTGTCATGATAAACATGCTTTTTTTATTTTTTGCAATATTCATAGATTTATAGATGAATACTAAGCTAACAATCCCATTGGGCCTTTTTAAGCCTAGTCTTGCTTCCCAAATGTATCTGACAAGTTCTGATACTAAAGTCATCCAAAAGAAAATTTCACAAACAAAAAAACTGAATATGTAAAAATGTAGGCTTGGGCATAGGTTGTCAAGCATTTACAGGCCACCTCTTTCTAATAGACACATAAATGCCAGACTAGGGGGTACATTTCCGATTCCCCATCAAGTGGTCCAAATCACTCTTCAATTTGGTTAGGGAGGAACTCTGCTTCACTTTGATGAAAAGTCTGTTCCAGAGAAGGGATTGTCAATGAAACACATAGCTGTCCCTCCAGCACATCCTGTTTAGGTTGTAGATGAGGTTTACGTACCTAGATCAAGTAAATCTGATACTATTTCTTTTGCAGAGATGCAACGGGTCCATTAAAAGCGGGCTCAGTGGATGCTTTGCTTAGTCAGGCATTGATCACTTCTCGGCAACCTCTAGGATACCTAGTACAGCAATAGAGCTATGAGACAGTCTGCATAGGACATGTTGTTTACACCCTGTATTAGTTTCCAATAAAAGTACCTTTTGTTGAAAAAACAAATCTAGGTTTCCATAAGGAAGGGGAACTGCAGAGTAGATGGGCCGAGCAGTTCTTCTCTGCAAACAAAATATATGTTCGCTGATTCCCAGTTTTACTACTGCAGTAATAAATTTTCAAAACAATATTTATAAAGAGAAATTAACAGACTGTCTCTGTTATTGAGATATATAGGTTCATAGCTGTGTACTAGGCTAATGGCCCTGTTGTTATTTCTAGACTGGAAGATCACACATTGGCTACAAGGGTACATAGGAAGTTCCATCAATATAATACATTGCTACATGCATCAAGCTCTCACCCCCACCACATCATCCGAAACATTCCCAAATCACAATTTCTACATATGAAACGTATTTGCTCATCAGAAGAACAACATCAGGTTTGTGTACAAGATCTGTCCAATAGGTTTATTAATCGTGGATATTTTAGACACCATATTTCTCAAACTATTGATCAGACCAGGAAGATGGTACGTTCCACTCTACTACAATACCAACATTCTAAGTCCGATGACACATCCAAGTCTATTCAGCCAATTAGGTTTGTAACCACTTTTGGCAATAATACATCTAGATTCAGGGAAATCATTAACAGACATTGGGACATTTTGAAGTCTCATGAACTCCTTAAATGACATTTTACTGGAACATTGTGCTTTCTCATAACGTAGGGGTTGCACTGTGCACTCTTGCTTCACTCATTACAAGAGATACACACCAGCCACAACAGTTCAAACTACTTTATTTGGTTACCCTTTGGTGGGATGTTTCCCCTGTGGACATTGTAGTGCCTGTGAACACATTCTTAAAACCAAGGAATTTTCCAGCAAAAATACATCTCAGGTATACAAGATTAACATTTTTGGGAACTGTAGTTTGGATTGGGTCATTTATTTAGCCACATGTACCTGTTCCTCTTTTTATGTTGGTCAGACGTCCAGACCATTTAAATTGAGCATCAGTGAACACCTCAGTGCCATTAGAAACCATCGTCTTTCCAATGCCCTGTATAAACATACCACCAACCACCCAACTGTACTTTTTAAATTTATTATTATAGACAAGATCCAAATACACAGGAATTTCAAAGCAGGCTGGCATGATAAACTTGACAATATGGAAACTATGTGGATAACCAGGTTAGGTGCATTGTTAAAACCTGGATTAAATGAAATGGAATAATATGTCAGCCTACTTCTTTATGCATATTGTTGATTGATTTAGCTTATTTGCACACATGTCATTTTTGTTATAATGATATCTAGCTATAATAGATAATAAATATATTAATATTTATGACGTGCATACATTTAAGGATTTTATTTATTTTTTTAGCAATATGCCTTTAAATATTTTTCTATTTAATACCAGGATGTTAGAGCTGCTCAACTGTTGATCATTTGTGTCTTAGCACTGAAGAAGGCTTTTTATAGTCGAAACCGGTTTGACTGCCAGTCAAGATATAATATTCTTGGTTTGGAAGTTTATTCAATAATAAATGTTTTTTAGCCGAATTACCATTGTGCTGGTCTGTTTTTGGATTTACCTTCGATTTTGGTTTGGACCGTGCACTTAGTCCCTCGTGCGTGTGCGTGTTTGGGGCTTTTACAAGCCTAGCCATAGGATTACCCTGGCATTGTGCCACCCAACCTTTTTTCCTAGTGCCTCTGTCAAGTAGAGCCACTGGAGTTATCCCCGGGATGAATTTTCTATTTCCAATCCACTCATCAAGATTTCTTTTGAAGAGGGGCAGTGAGATGCTCTGCTTGACATGTATGGGAAGTCCATTCCATAGCATGGGCAGTCTCTGAGTTATGAAACTGTCCCTCCAGTACATTCTGTTGATTGTGGTAATGAGGTTGAGGTCTCTAGAGCATGTGGTGTGGAGGGATTGGGATTTCCTTAGATGCGGCATTTTTAACAGTGCTGGGTCAGACATGACTTTGTAAGTCAAGCAGAGATCACCTCTAATCGGTGATATGAGACAGAGAATAGTTGGAGTTTTTTGAGTCTGTCCATATAGGACAAGTGTTTTGGGCCTATGATCCTCTTTGTGAGGTACTTTTGTGGCCTCTCTAGTTGTTGCAGGTGTCTAGTAAGGTACATGCCAAATGGGGCATTGTACTCAATGATTGGCCTAATGAGGGATGAGTAGAGGGAGACACTGACCTCCTTCTTCCTGGATGCAAAACCCTTAGTAATGAGATGTGCCACATAGAATGACTTTCTGACCACAGTGGCAATGTGGTGATCAAAAGAGAGGTTGCTGTGAACCTGTGTTCCTAGATCTCTTATAACGCCTTCTGTTGTTCAGTGGACTACCGTCAATGTGGTAATTCATGGGAACTGGGTTTTTCCCAAAGGGGTTAACAACACATTTTTTTGGCATGGAGCTTAAGGCCATGGTTCTGACACCAGTCATTGGTCTCAGTGATGCCATTCTGTAAGATGTCAACATCATTTGGGGAGTTAATAATAGCTCCAAACTTGCAATCGTCTGCAAACTTCGTCAGCCACAGTCCCTTCATGTTGGCCTGGACTTCAGAGAAGTAGAAACCAAACAGGAAAGGACCCAGGATCGAACCCTGTGGGACTCCACTCGTGACTAGTCAGCAGTCTGATTTGGAGTCAGCTACTTTCACACTGTGGGTTCTACCTATGAGCCAGTTTGCAGCCCACCTAGTTATATAGGCGTTGATGGTTAGCTTAATGAGTTTTTCTATGATTCTTGAATGGAGAATGGTATCAAAGGCCTTAGCCAGATCAAGGTAGCCTGTATGAACCACCTTGCCTTCATCCACAGCTCTGGTGACTGACTCAAAGAAGTCGACCAAGTTTGAGCAGGCATGATTTACCCTTCACAAAACCAAACTGTGTGGGACCCAGAGTTTGGAGATTCCCTATATCCTTGTTTATTAGGTCCATGATGATGCATTCCATAGCTTTGCATATCAGACTCATCATGCTAATGGGGCGATAGTTCCTTTGTGGAGAAGGATGACTGTAGCAGTGTGCCATTCAATAGGGACAAAGTCTGAGGTGTGGCTGTGATTGAACATGGCACACAGGTGAGGTGCCAGTTCACTCTGTAGTTCATGTAGAACACAGCCAGGGATATTGTCAGGTCCCACAGAAGCTGTATTCTTGGCCTTGGATAGTGCTGTTTTAACCTGTGCAGCAGTAATACCGGGTGCCTGGCAATCTACTGGTATTATGATTGGTCCTTTGGGGGGGTAGATGGGTAAAGTTGCCACTGAATCTATGTAGTAAGGAAGGAAGACAGGGTTAGCAGAAGATCTTAATCTGGAAAAAAGGGAGGTAAACTGTGATATGACTGGCAATTAAGGAAGGGGAGGAAGGATAAAAATAAAATATTAGAAGGTGTTTATTTATAGAAAAGGTGGGTAATAAATTAAAAAGTCTGCCTAAGCGAGAGATAGATTGTTCAAACAGAAGAGCTTCATTGCTGCAGTTAGAATGAGAATGTAATGGCCTCTACATAAATGCAGGTAGTGATGCTCAGTATGACAGTTTGAGTATACAACTAGGATCACTTGCTTGTGTGTTTCAGTAAAGGATTTTCCATTTTTAACTCAACTGTGGACTACCTACTATTTTTTGTTTTATTATTTTGTAGCAAGTATTTTACAGTTCAATTTTTATTAATGAACTAGGTACTTAACATAATTCAGGAAGTGAAGATCACACTTCCCACACTGTGAAGTTTCTTCTTGGTTTGTTTTTGGCCTAGTATAGGTTACATACTGGGTTTTCTGAGACTTTGAGGGATACCACAGATTTTTATTTTTGTATTTGTATTATTTCCTAACAGCCCACACATGTGAAGTTCTGTTTCCATGTTTTATATATAGAATATATAACCTCATGTTTGATAAACTGAATTCTGTTTATTTTACTGGCATGAAGCTATATGGGGAAGTCTATTTGCTCTAAATAGATAATACATTTATAATTACATACATTATAGAACAGTCACTTATATAGTGTATTAATACTATTGTAGCGTACCCGCAGGTGTAGCTGAAGTAGATATGGGGTCCTTCCTAACTGACTCTTGTGACACCCCTATAGGCCCAACACACCAAGGTGGCAAGAATGACAGATTTTATTCTAGGTGACACATCTAGCTTAAAAGGCAATAGCACATCCAAAAACAAATCATTTCAACAGAGCACCAGTTATCAATAAGGCAAGGTGCGATATGCATGCAGTGAAAACATACATTCACCCTTTTCCCCAGAACTCAACAGAAAAAGGTCTTGGCATTCAAACATGCACAAAGAAGGCAATATCAGTTTGCAGTAAAGCTTTATAATGCAGCAGTACAAACACTGGAAAAATGCAATGTCATTAAGCAATAAAAGAGTTATGATATAACAATACAGGTATGAAAAAATGCAATGTCATTAAGCAATAAAAGTGTTATAATACAACAATACAGATGTGAGAAAATACAATATCATTAAGCAATAAAAGAGTTATAATACAATAATACAGGTATGAGAAAATGCAATGTCATTAAGCAATAAAAGTGTTATAATACAACAATACATATATGAGAAAAAGCAATGTCATTAAGCAATAAAAGAGTCATAATACAACAATACAGATATGAGAAAATGCAATGTCATTAAGCAATAAAAGAGCCATGATACAACAATACAGATATGAGAAAATGCAATGTCATGAAGCAATAAAAGAGTCATAATACAACAATACAGATATGAGAAAATGCAATGTCATGAAGCAATAAAAGAGCCATGATACAACAATACAGATATGAGAAAATGCAATGTCATTAAGCAATAAAAGAGTCATAATACAACAATACAGATATGAGAAAATGCAATGTCATGAGGTGATAAAAGAGTCATAATACAACAATACAGATATGAGAAAATGCAATGTCATTAAGCAATAAAAGAGCCATGATACAATACAGATATGAGAAAATGCAATGTCATGAAGCAATAAAAGAGTCATAATACAACAATACAGATATGAGAAAATGCAATGTCATGAAGCAATAAAAGAGTCATAATACAACAATACAGATATGAGAAAATGCAATGTCATGAAGCAATAAAAGAGTCATAATACAACAATACAGATATGAGAAAATGCAATGTCATTAAGCAATAAAAGAGCTATGATACAACAATACAGATATGAGAAAATGCAATGTCATTAAGCAATAAAAGAGTCATAATACAACAATACAATATGAGAAAATGCAATGTCATTAAGCAATAAAAGAGCTATGATACAACAATACAAATATGAGAAAATGCAATGTCATGAAGCAATAAAAGAGTCATGATACAACAATACAGATATGAGAAAATGCAATGTCATTAAGCAATAAAAGAGTTATAATACGACAATACAGACATGAGAAAATGCAATGTCATTGAGCAATAAAAGAGTCATAATACAACAATACAGATATGAGAAAATGCAATGTCATTAAGCAATAAAAGAGCCATGATACAACAATACAGATATGAGAAAATGCAATGTCATTAAGCAATAAAAGAGTCATGATACAACAATACAGATATGAGAAAATGCAATGTCATTGAGCAGCAAAATTCTTGAAGGCAGCAGTACTAACACAAGCAAAATGCAATGTCATTGAACAATGAGGATTTATGATGCAACAATACAAATATGAGGACATGCAATGTCATTGAACAATGAAGATTTATAATGCAACAATACAAATATGAGAGAATGCAATGTCATTCAGCAGTACTAACACCCTCAACCCCCTTGATCAAGTCTAAACAGGCAAACTATGAAACACTCTATTATACCCTGTTCACTGGCCAGCAACTACTTACAGTCTTGCTGCTGGCATGATGGAGCCCAAGTTGTAGCTCATATGGATCCCAGTTATTTGTAAACAACAAAGCATTTGGGGGGATCCACAATCTTATAAAAATGTAAAATGATGACCAGAACCTCTCACCACTCCATCTAGAATATCCTAGTGACCAGGCACCATGGTTCCTCTGATGAGAAAAGTAGAAAAATCACCTGCCACAACTCTGGTAATTATCTATGGCTTCTCTGTACTAGGCCCAATGGAACTCCTTTTCTTGCTAAATCATATGCAGTCATGGAACCACTGGTTTCAGACTTCTCTTCTGATTCCACAAAATACCATCATCCAGGATTTCAGCAGAAGACAGAGACAATCTGCTACTTCACTTCCCTGTTCCAAAGCACTAAAAAAAGAAAACCCAGTCATGCTGCAAGGCACTTTTCCCTTCAGCTACCTGGCTAAGTCTTCCCTCCTTCAGCTAGTATCTCAGTCTCCTCTTTCACTTTCAAAATTGTCTTTTATATTCATGAAAAGAGCTCTACCTTGTGGTGTAATGAAAAACTACAGTATATTACTTCTACAATTAAATACAGTGTGAGCTACACTATAATTCAATTTACTCTCAAAAACAAAATACTAAACAATCACTATTGTTCAAATTAGACAGTCAAATAATTAAAAAGATGTTAAATTAAATTATACAAATACAACATTATTATAATGTGTTATATACTGTGGATTGCATGGATATGAATATCATGCAAATTCATATAGAATGACAGTGATTGTAACATCTTACATAAAGATTACCTTTGCAGGATGCTTCAACAGTCTGGATTCTAAAAGATAGTTGCAGACAGCACAGTAGGCTGAAGGAATGTGTAAGTGCACCAGCAGCAGATGTGATTTCATAATGTACACTAAAATAAGACCAAATAATTATTTATTTAGCATACGATAATTGCAAACTCCACACTCGCCAGATTACAAAACACAATGGGTGCACTCAGCACAATTTAAATGTGACACATCACTTTGCCAACAACTTTCTGAAAGCACTTGTTAGAGGCCATATGTGCTGAATGTTAGCATGGTTATATTCTGTAAATTCTTATGGAATCCTGTGGATTATGCAAATGTAACTAAATGTAACCAGCATTTAATGCACGACAGCAGGATGAGGTACTACAAACCAAAATAGACGAAGAGCTGCAAAGGCATCTCAGAAAGCAGCCATCGAGACAGAGAACCAGGTTTCAGTTAAGACAGCTCTCTGAACAGGAAATAATAGATAGGTACAGAGTAGATAGATAGATGGTGCAGGATATGTGTCCCTCACATTTATGTTCATAGGCTGCGGGGTAACCCAGTACCATTACAAAAAAGTGTTCCTGATTATGGGTATGCTGGCCTCTGGGACATTTCTGCAGTATATGGGAGATGTCATAGGAGTGTCTCAGACAACTGCAAGTCACGTCTTCTCACACTTCCTGGCAGCAATGTGCACCAAGGTGGATAAACATATTTCCCAACAACACCCATGGACAGCATAACTACCATGTAAAAGTTCTATAACATAGCCAACTTCCTCTATGTCTTTGGTGTAGTAGACGACACCCACATCCCAATAAAAACCCGTCTATACCTGATTCTGAAATATACATCAATAGAAAGGGAAGGTCATTGATCAATTGTCAGACGGTGTGATCTGCAGATTGTCTCATTACTAACATCATGTCAATATGCCCTCGTAATGTGCATGATGCAGCAATATGGACCGAAAGTGCCCTGAAATCTGCTTTCCAACATGGTGAAATATCAGAGAAGGTGCTACTATGTAAGTACATGGCCACTGATATATGATAAGTAGTAACCATACATTGCAAATGAAGCAAGGTGAGCAAATATTCCTTCTTGCCCCCCTGAAAACTGGTGACTGTGGTTATCCACAGGAGCACTAACAACACCATACAAAACCCCAACAACCCCTGCCACAGATGCATAAAAGAGCACACACCACAACATGTAACATCATTGAGCATGTGTTTGGCATGCTGAAAGCAAGATTCAGATGTTTGAACACACCTGGAGGTGCACTACAGTGCACAAAAAAAAAGTATCACAGATGGTCACCATGTGTGCCATGCTACAGAAAATGCTAAAAGCAAGACATGGTGGCTTGACGGCTGCAGGTGTGGGGGACTACTACAAGAACCTCAGCTGTCTGATGATAAAACATCAAAGCTTTCACAGGATGGTCAGGAGGCAGTGTGGTGAGAAGAAATAGGAGTGGTCAGCAGAAGATGCAGCCATAATTTCAAGCTCAGGCAACACAGTACTATCGGACACACACGTGTAAGTTATGACAAGCCACACATATAAATATGCACAGACTAAACAGTGATGTTCATGTGTTGCCCCACAACAGCAGCACACACCTTGACTAATGGAAAGACACAGTTAGTTATCTGCAGTGAACATCATACACAACAGAAGCATATGATATACCTGTAAGAACACATACACAACACTCAGCAAGGAACATATCTGGATGTATACCGAAGAAACATCACCACAGGAGTCTCTTTGCAAGGTAAATCACCAAACAGGACCACACAGGGAAATTTGTGGAACTCCTGAGATGTGCACAACAGAAGGTGTGGTAGTACAAGTATGATATCACCATACAGGTAACTGGCATGGGAAGGTAGCAACAAAATAGCCAGTACCACAGGAAATGCAGCCCCATGTAGTGTATGAGAATATATCAGCACAAACATAAATGAAAAGCAGGAGCTGTACACTAACACTGATGTATCACACATGGTATTGTGTGATGCGTAACACTGTGGTACAACATGAAAAGCAGCATACAGCAGTATGAGGAATTACAAACATTCCAAGGACCAGCAAAAATGAAAAAAAGGCCACACATCCGATTCTTGACAGGGAATGTCAGAAAGAAGGCAATGCTTCAATGCACAGGTTATTGCTGCAACCTGACTCATAGGTAAAATACATTCAGTCATGCAGAGCATCAATGGCGGTGATAAAAAGCAGCCACAGAACATGCAGCGATGCTGGGGATACAGCAACACAGATGTATATATAAACATATGTGTGTAAATATGTGTGTTTGTCATGTCAGTGGAATCAGTAAAATATGGGAAAGCACACATCAGAACTATATGTCAGCATGGGGATACAAAACGGAAACTGGTCCACAGATCTGTATTCAGTGTTGAGAGTAAAGTATGTACAGCACCATACCAAAATGCCATAAGTAACACAGGTATGCATACAGAGGCATGTGCAGTACCATATTAATATTCCATAAGTAACACAGGTCTGTATACAGAGACATGTGCAGTACCATATTGTTATCCCATAAGTTACACAGGTGTGCATCCAGAGGCATGTGCAGTACCATACTAATATCCCATAATAACACAGGTCTGTATACAGAGGCATGTGCAGTACCATATTAAAATGCCATAAGTAACATAGGTCCACATACAGAGGCATGTCCAGTAACATATTAATATGCCATAAATAACACATGTCCACATACAGAGGCATGTGCAGTGCCATATTAATATCCCATAAGTAACACGGGTCCCCATACAGAGGCATGTGCAGTACCATATTAATATGCCATAAGTAACACAGGTGTGCATACAGAGGCATGTGCAGTACCATATTAATATGTCATAAGTAACACAGGTCCCCATACAGAGGTATGTGCAGTACCATATTAATATGCCATAAGTAACACAGGTGTGCATACAGAGGCATGTGCAGTACCATATTAATATGTCATAAGTAACACAGGTCCCCATACAGAGGCATGTGCAGTACCATATTAATATCCCATAAGTAACACAGGTCCCCATACAGAGGCATATGAAGTACCATATTAATATGCCATATGTAACACAGGTAAGTATACAAAGGCATGTGTAGTACCATACTAAAATGCCATAAGTAACACAGGTCCACATACCAAGGCATGTGCAGTACCATAGTAATATACCATAAGTAACACAGGTCCATATACTGAGGCATGTGCAGTACTATAGTAATATGCCATAAGTAACACAGGTGTGCATACAGAGACATGTGCAGTACCATGTTAATATGTCATAAGTAACTCAGGTGTGCATACAGAAGCATGTGCAGTACCATATTAATATGTCATAAGTAACACAGGTCCCCATACAGAGGCATGTGCAGTACCATATTAATATGCCATAAGTAACACAGGTCCCATACAGAGGCATATGAAGTACCATATTAATATGCCATAAGCAACACAGGTCTGCATACAGAGGCATGTGTAGTACCATATTAATATGCCATAAGTAACACAGGTGTGCTTACAGAGGCATGCACAGTACCATATTAATATGCCATAAGTAACACAGGTGTGTATACAGAGGCATGTGTAGTACCATATTAATATGCCATAAGTAACACAGGTCCCCATACAGAGGCATATGCAGTATCATATTAATATGCCATATGTAACACAGATTTGCATACCGAGGCATGTGCAGTACCATATTAATATGCTATAAGTAACACAGGTGTGCATAAAAAGGCATGTGTAGTACCACATTAAAATGCCATAAGTAACACAGGTCCACATACAGAGGCATGTGCAGTACCATACTAAAATGCCATAAGTAGTACAGGTCAGCATACAGAGGCATGTGCATTACCATATTAATATGCCATAAGTAACACAGGTCTGCATACTGAGGCATGTGCAGTACCATATTAAAATGCCATAAGTAACACAGGTCCACATACAAAGACATGTGCAGTATTTATTTATTTAACATTTGTTTACCAGGAAAGTCTGACTTGAAATGAAGCCAATTTTCAGTGGAGGTCCAGGGAGAAATGCTCCAGTCACATGTCTTTATAACATGGAATGAAACCGGAGCACCTAGAGGAAACCCAGACAAATGCAGGGAGGACATGCAGACTCCACACAGAAGACATCCCAGCTGAGAATTGAACTGGAGAACCTCTTGCTGTGAGACAATGCTACTACTGCACCACTGCTCCATCCTATTACATGCAGTACCATATTAAAATGCCAAAAGTGACACAGGTCCGATAACAGAGACATGTGCAGTACCATCTTAATATGCTATAATAACACAGGTTCACATACCGAGGCATGTCCAGTACCATGCTAATATGCCATAAATAACACAGGTCCACATACAGAGGCATATGCAGTACCATATTAATAGGCCATAAGAAACCCATGTCCACATAGCGAGGCATGTGCAGTACCATATTAAAATGCGAAAAAGTAACACAGGTGTGGATACAGAGGCATATGCAGTACCATATTAATATGCAATAAGTAACACAGGTCCTTATACAGAGGCATGTGCAGTACCATATTAAAATGCCAGAAAGTAACACAGGTGTGGATACAGAGGCATATGCAGTACCATATTAATATGCCATATGTAACACAGGTCCATATACAGAGGCATGTGCAGTACCATATTAATATGCTATAAGTAACACAGATCCGCATACAGGGGCATGTGCAGTACCATGTTAATATGCCATAAGTAACACAGGACCGCATACAGAGGCATGTGCAGTACCATATTGATATGCTATAAGTAACACAAGTGTGCACACAGAGGCATGTGCAGTATCATATTAAATTGCCATAAGTAACTCAGGTCCGCATACAGAGGCATGTGTAGTACCATATTAATATGCCATAAGTAACAGAGGTAATTATACAAAGGCATGTGCAGTACCATATCAAAATGCCTTAAGTAACACAAGTCCACATACCGAGGCATGTGCAGTACCATATTAATATGCCATAAGTAACACAGGTGTGCATATAGAGGTATGTGCAGTACCATGTTAATATGCCATAAGTAACTTAGGTGTGTATACAGAGACATGTACAGTACCATATTAATATGCTATAGGTAACACAGGTCCACATACAAAGGCATGTGCAGTATTTATTTATTTAACATTTGTTTACCAGGAAAGTCTGACTTGAAATGAAGCCAGTTTTCAGTGCAGGCCCAGGGAGAAATGCTCCAGTCACACATCTTTATAACATGGAAGGAAACGGGAGCACATGGAGGAAACCCACACAAATGCAGGGAGGACATGCAGACTCCACACAGAAGACATCCCAGCTGAGAATTGAACCAGAGAACATCTTGCTGTGAGACATTGCTAACACTGCACCACTGCTCCATCCTATTACATGCAATACCATATTAAAATACCAAAAGTGACACAGGTCCGCAAACAGAGACATGTGCAGTTCCATATTAATATGCCATAAGTAAAACAGATCCACATACTGAGGCATGTCCAGTGCCATATTAATATGCCATAAATAACACAGGTCCACATACAGAGGCATATGCAGTACCATATTAATAGGCCATAAGAAACACATGTCCACATACAAAGGCATGTGCAGAATCATATTAATATGCAATAATTAACACATGTGTGCATACCAAGACATGTGCAGTACCATATTAATATGCCATAAGTAACACAGGTCCATATACAGAGGCATGTGCAGTACCATATTAATATGCCATAACTAACACAGCTCTGCATACAGAGGCATGTGCAGTACCATATTAAAATGCCAGAAAGTAACACAGGTGTGGATACAGAGGCATATGCAGTACCATATTAATATGCCATAAGTAACACAGGTCCATATACAGAGGCATGTGCAGTACCATATTAAGTAACACAGGTGTGGATACAGAGGCATATGCAGTACCATATTAATATGCCATAAGTAACACAGGTCCATATACAGAGGCATGTGCAGTACCATATTAATATGCTATAAGTAACACAGATCCGCATACAGAGGCATGTGCAGTACCATGTTAATATGCCATAAGTAACACAGGACTGCATACAGAGGCAAGTGCAGTACCATATTGATATGCTATAAGTAACACAAGTGTGCACACAGAGGCATGTGCAGTACCATATTAAATTGCCATAAGTAACTCAGGTCCGCATACAGAGGCATGTGTAGTACCATATTAATATGCCATAAGTAACACAGGTAAGTATACAAAGGCATGTGCAGTACCATATCAAAATGCCTTCAGTAACACAAGTCCACATACCGAGGCATGTGCAGTACCATATTAATATGCCATACGTAACACAGGTGTGCATACAGAGGCATGTGCAGTACCATATTAATATGCCATAAGTAACACAGGTGTGCATATAGAGGCATGTGCAGTACCATGTTAATATGCCATAAGTAACACAGGTGTGTATACAGAGACATGTGCAGTACCATATTAATATGCTATAAGTAACACAGGTCCACATACAAAGGCATGTGCAGTATTTATTTATTTAACATTTGTTTACCAGGAAAGTCTGACTTGAAATGAAGCCAATTTTCAGTGGAGGCCCAGGGAGAAATGCTCCAGTCACACGTCTTTATAACATGGAAGGAAACCGGAGCACCCGGAGGAAACCCACACAAATGCAGGGAGGACATGCAGACTCCACACAGAAGACATCCCAGCTGAGAATTGAACCAGAGAACATCTTGCTGTGAGACATTGCTAACACTGCACCACTGCTCCATCCTAGTACATGCAATACCATATTAAAATGCCAAAAGTGGCACAGGTCCACAAACAGAGACATGTGCAGTACCATATTAATATGCCATAAGTAACACAGGTCCGCATACAGAGGCATATGCAGTACCATATTAATAGGCCATAAGAAACACATGTCCACTTACCAAGGCATGTGCAGAATCATATTAATATGCAATAACTAACACATGTGTGCATACCGAGACATGTGCAGTACCCTATTAATATGCCATAAGTAACACAGGTCCAAATACAGAGGCATGTGCAGTACCATATTAAAATGCCAGAAAGTAACACAGATGTGGATACAGAGGAATATGCAGTACCATATTAATATGCCATAAGTAACACAGGTCCATATACAGAGGCATGTGCAGTACCATATTAATATGCTATAAGTAACACAGATCCGCATACAGAGGCATGTGCAGTACCATATTAATATGCCATAAGTAACACAGGTCCACATACAGAGGCATGTGCAGTACCATATTGATATGCTATAAGTAAGACAGGTAAGTATACAAAGGCATGTGCAGTACCATATTAAAATTCCATAAGTAACACAGGTCCACATACCGAGGCATGTGCAGTACCATATTAATATGCCATAAGTAACACAGGTGTGCATACCGAGGCATGTGCAGTACCATATTAATATGCCATAAGTAACACAGGTGTGCATACAGAGGCATGTGCAGTACCATGTTAATATGCCATAAGTAACACATTTGTGTATACAAAGACATGAGCAATACCATATTGATATGCTATAAGTAACACAGGCTCACATACAGAGGCATGTGCAGTACCATATTAATATGCCATAAGTAACACAGGTACACATACAGAGGCATGTGCAATACTATATTAATTTTCTATAAGTAACACAAGTGTGAACTCAGAGGCATGTGCAGTACCATGTTAATATGCCATAAGTAACACATGTGCTCATACAGAGGCATTTGCAGTACCATAGTAATATACCATAAGTAACACAGGTCTGCATACAGAGTCATGTGCAGTACCATATTAATATGCCATAAGCAACATGGGGGTGCATACAGAGGCATGTGCAGTACAATATTAATATGCCATGGGTAGCACAAGTCCACTTACAGAGACATATGCAGTACAGAGGCATACCACATATTTATATGCCATAAGTAACACAGGTACACATACAGTGAACTCAGAGGCATGTGCAGTACCATGTTAATATGCCATAAGTAACACATGTGCTCATACAGAGGCATTTGCAGTACCATAGTAATATACCATAAGTAACACAGGTCTGCATACAGAGTCATGTGCAGTACCATATTAATATGCCATAAGCAACATGGGGGTGCATACAGAGGCATGTGCAGTACAATATTAATATGCCATGGGTAGCACAAGTCCACTTACAGAGACATATGCAGTACCATATTAATATGCCATGAGTATCACAAGTGTGCATACAGATACATGTACAGTACTATATTAAAATGCCATAATTAACACATGTAAGTATACAGAGGCATGTGCAGTACCATATTAATATGCCATAAATAACACAGGTCTGCATACAGAGTCATGTGCAGTACCATATTAATATGCAATAAGTAGCACAGGTCCGTATACAGAGGCATGTGCAGTACCATATTAATATTCCATAAGTAACATGGATGTGCATACAGAGGCATGTGCAGTACCATATTAATATGCCATAAGTAGCACAGGTTTGCATACAGAGACATGTGCAGTACTATATTGAAATGCCATAAGTAACACCGGTGTGCATACCAAGGCATGTGCTGTACCATATTAAAATACAATAAGTAACACAGGTCCGCATATCGAGCTATGTGCACTACCATATTAATATGCCATAAGTAACACAGGTCTGTATACAGAGGCATGTGTAGTACCATAGTAATATGCCATAAGTAACACAGGTCTGCATACAGAGTAGTATGCAGTACCATATTAAAATGCCATAAGTAACACAGGTGTGTATACAGATACATGTGCAGTACCATATTAAAATGTCATAAGTAGCACAGGTCCACATACAGAGGCATGTGTAAGTACCATATTATTATGCCATAAGTAACACAGGTCTGCATACCTAGGCATATGCAGTACCATGTTAATATGCCATAAGTAACACAGGTATTCATACTGAGCCATGTGCAGTTCTATGTCAAAATACCATAAGTAGCACAGGTGTGCATACAGAAGCTTACATGTGCATGCAGGACTGGCAGACAAGAAGGACATGTGTGATGTAAGAAGCAGTGTTGGATGACAAAGATAACATGCTGGTAACCATGTGAACTAGCAGGATATGCAAGCATAGAAGCCTGGAGATTGTCACATAGAGCATTACTGTTGGCAGTATCTGTATTAACATATGCTGATGATAAATAAGTACTGCACATCACAACTGGAAGCTAGTCACCGATGTCAAAAAATGTTCAAAAAAACATGCGGCATTAGACATTTGAAAACCACTTATAGATTAGTTAGTGTTCAGCACACAGGTCATCAGTGCCACAGGATCAGAATGACACAACACAAAATACATTTGTTGTCAGTGCTACTCTAATGCAATCTAGTGCACCCACTCTGATGGCTCACAATGCAGTCCTGGCTGCCCCTGTAACTTCTGTTAACTTACTATGATATTGACCTATTGTATTACTTATTGTTTAATTGTTGTTTTATGTTAAGTCTGGAGCATTTCTCCCCAGGCCTTCATCCACAGCTCTGGTGACTGACTCAAAGAAGTCGACCAAGTTTGAGCAGGCATGATTTACCCTTCACAAAACCAAACTGTGTGGGACCCAGAGTTTGGAGATTCCCTATATCCTTGTTTATTAGGTCCATGATGATGCATTCCATAGCTTTGCATATCAGACTCATCATGCTAATGGGGCGATAGTTCCTTTGTGGAGAAGGATGACTGTAGCAGTGTGTCATTCGATAGGGACAAAGTCTGAGGTGTGGCTGTGATTGAACATGGCACACAGGTGAGGTGCCAGTTCACTCTGTAGTTCATGTAGAACACAGCCAGGGATATTGTCAGGTCCCACAGAAGCTGTATTCTTGGCCTTGGATAGTGCTGTTTTAACCTGTGCAGCAGTAATACCGGGTGCCTGGCAATCTACTGGTATTATGATTGGTCCTTTGGGGGGGTAGATGGGTAAAGTTGCCACTGAATCTATGTAGTAAGGAAGGAAGACAGGGTTAGCAGAAGATCTTAATCTGGAAAAAAGGGAGGTAAACTGTGATATGACTGGCAATTAAGGAAGGGGAGGAAGGATAAAAATAAAATATTAGAAGGTGTTTATTTATAGAAAAGGTGGGTAATAAATTAAAAAGTCTGCCTAAGCGAGAGATAGATTGTTCAAACAGAAGAGCTTCATTGCTGCAGTTAGAATGAGAATGTAATGGCCTCTACATAAATGCAGGTAGTGATGCTCAGTATGACAGTTTGAGTATACAACTAGGATCACTTGCTTGTGTGTTTCAGTAAAGGATTTTCCATTTTTAACTCAACTGTGGACTACCTACTATTTTTTGTTTTATTATTTTGTAGCAAGTATTTTACAGTTCAATTTTTATTAATGAACTAGGTACTTAACATAATTCAGGAAGTGAAGATCACACTTCCCACACTGTGAAGTTTCTTCTTGGTTTGTTTTTGGCCTAGTATAGGTTACATACTGGGTTTTCTGAGACTTTGAGGGATACCACAGATTTTTATTTTTGTATTTGTATTATTTCCTAACAGCCCACACATGTGAAGTTCTGTTTCCATGTTTTATATATAGAATATATAACCTCATGTTTGATAAACTGAATTCTGTTTATTTTACTGGCATGAAGCTATATGGGGAAGTCTATTTGCTCTAAATAGATAATACATTTATAATTACATACATTATAGAACAGTCACTTATATAGTGTATTAATACTATTGTAGCGTACCCGCAGGTGTAGCTGAAGTAGATATGGGGTCCTTCCTAACTGACTCTTGTGACACCCCTATAGGCCCAACACACCAAGGTGGCAAGAATGACAGATTTTATTCTAGGTGACACATCTAGCTTAAAAGGCAATAGCACATCCAAAAACAAATCATTTCAACAGAGCACCAGTTATCAATAAGGCAAGGTGCGATATGCATGCAGTGAAAACATACATTCACCCTTTTCCCCAGAACTCAACAGAAAAAGGTCTTGGCATTCAAACATGCACAAAGAAGGCAATATCAGTTTGCAGTAAAGCTTTATAATGCAGCAGTACAAACACTGGAAAAATGCAATGTCATTAAGCAATAAAAGAGTTATGATATAACAATACAGGTATGAAAAAATGCAATGTCATTAAGCAATAAAAGTGTTATAATACAACAATACAGATATGAGAAAATACAATATCATTAAGCAATAAAAGAGTTATAATACAATAATACAGGTATGAGAAAATGCAATGTCATTAAGCAATAAAAGTGTTATAATACAACAATACATATATGAGAAAAAGCAATGTCATTAAGCAATAAAAGAGTCATAATACAACAATACAGATATGAGAAAATGCAATGTCATTAAGCAATAAAAGAGCCATGATACAACAATACAGATATGAGAAAAAAATGCAATGTCATTAAGCAATAAAAGAGCCATGATACAACAATACAGATATGAGAAAATGCAATGTCATGAAGCAATAAAAGAGTCATAATACAACAATACAGATATGAGAAAATGCAATGTCATGAAGCAATAAAAGAGCCATGATACAACAATACAGATATGAGAAAATGCAATGTCATGAAGCAATAAAAGAGTCATAATACAACAATACAGATATGAGAAAATGCAATGTCATGAGATGATAAAAGAGTCATAATACAACAATACAGATATGAGAAAATGCAATGTCATTAAGCAATAAAAGAGCCATGATACAATACAGATATGAGAAAATGCAATGTCATGAAGCAATAAAAGAGTCATAATACAACAATACAGATATGAGAAAATGCAATGTCATGAAGCAATAAAAGAGTCATAATACAACAATACAGATATGAGAAAATGCAATGTCATGAAGCAATAAAAGAGTCATAATACAACAATACAGATATGAGAAAATGCAATGTCATTAAGCAATAAAAGAGCTATGATACAACAATACAGATATGAGAAAATGCAATGTCATTAAGCAATAAAAGAGTCATAATACAACAATACAGATATGAGAAAATGCAATGTCATTAAGCAATAAAAGAGCTATGATACAACAATACAAATATGAGAAAATGCAATGTCATGAAGCAATAAAAGAGTCATGATACAACAATACAGATATGAGAAAATGCAATGTCATTAAGCAATAAAAGAGTTATAATACGACAATACAGACATGAGAAAATGCAATGTCATTGAGCAATAAAAGAGTCATAATACAACAATACAGATATGAGAAAATGCAATGTCATTAAGCAATAAAAGAGCCATGATACAACAATACAGATATGAGAAAATGCAATGTCATTAAGCAATAAAAGAGTCATGATACAGCAATACAGATATGAGAAAATGCAATGTCATTGAGCAGCAAAATTCTTGAAGGCAGCAGTACTAACACGAGCAAAATGCAATGTCATTGAACAATGAGGATTTATGATGCAACAATACAAATATGAGAACATGCAATGTCATTGAACAATGAAGATTTATAATGCAACAATACAAATATGAGAGAATGCAATGTCATTCAGCAGTACTAACACCCTCAACCCCCTTGATCAAGTCTAAACAGGCACACTATGAAACACTCTATTATACCCTGCTCACTGGCCAGCAACTACTTACAGTCTTGCTGCTGGCATGATGGAGCCCAAGTTGTAGCTCATATGGATCCCAGTTATTTGTAAACAACAAAGCATTTGGGGGGATCCACAATCTTATAAAAATGTAAAATGATGACCAGAACCTCTCACCACTCCATCTAGAATATCCTAGTGACCAGGCACCATGGTTCATCTGATGAGAAAAGTAGAAAAATCACCTGCCACAACTCTGGTAATTATCTATGGCTTCTCTGTACTAGGCCCAAAGGAACTCCTTTTCTTGCTAAATCATATGCAGTCATGGAACTACTGGTTTCAGACTTCTCTTCTGATTCCACAAAATACCATCATCCAGGATTTCAGCAGAAGACAGAGACAATCTGCTACTTCACTTCCCTGTTCCAAAGCACTAAAAAAAGAAAACCCAGTCATGCTGCAAGGCACTTTTCCCTTCAGCTACCTGGCTAAGTCTTCCCTCCTTCAGCTAGTATCTCAGTCTCCTCTTTCACTTTCAAAATGGTCTTTTATATTCATGAAAAGAGCTCTACCTTGTGGTGTAATGAAAAACTACAGTATATTACTTCTACAATTAAATACAGTGTGAGCTACACTATAATTCAATTTACTCTCAAAAACAAAATACTAAACAATCACTATTGTTCAAATTAGACAGTCAAATAATTAAAAAGATGTTAAATTAAATTATACAAATACAACATTATTATAATGTGTTATATACTGTGGATTGCATGGATATGAATATCATGCAAATTCATATAGAATGACAGTGATTGTAACATCTTACATAAAGATTACCTTTGCAGGATGCTTCAACAGTCTGGATTCTAAAAGATAGTTGCAGACAGCACAGTAGGCTGAAGAAATGTGTAAGTGCACCAGCAGCAGATGTGATTTCATAATGTACACTAAAATAAGACCAAATAATTATTTATTTAGCATACGATAATTGCAAACACCACACTCGCCAGATTCCAAAACACAATGGGTGCACTCAGCACAATTTAAATGTGACACATCACTTTGCCAACAACTTTCTGAAAGCACTTGTTAGAGGCCATATGTGCTGAATGTTAGCATGGCTATATTCTGTAAATTCTTATGGAATCCTGTGGATTATGCAAATATAACTAAATGTAACCAGCATTTAATGCACGACAGCAGGATGAGGTACTACAAACCAAAATAGACGAAGAGCTGCAAAGGCATCTCAGAAAGCAGCCATCGAGACAGAGAACCAGGTTTCAGTTAAGACAGCTCTCTGAACAGGAAATAATAGATAGGTACAGAGTAGATAGATAGATGGTGCAGGATATGTGTCCCTCACATTTATGTTCATAGGCTGCGGGGTAACCCAGTACCATTACAAAAAAGTGTTCCTGATTATGGGTATGCTGGCCTCTGGAACATTTCTGCAGTATATGGGAGATGTCATAGGAGTGTCTCAGACAACTGCAAGTCACGTCTTCTCACACTTCCTGGCAGCAATGTGCACCAAGGTGGATAAACATATTTCCCAACAACACCCATGGACAGCATAACTACCATGTAAAAGTTCTATAACATAGCCAACTTCCTCTATGTCTTTGGTGTAGTAGACGACACCCACATCCCAATAAAAACCCGTCTATACCTGATTCTGAAATATACATCAATAGAAAGGGAAGGTCATTGATCAATTGTCAGACGGTGTGATCTGCAGATTGTCTCATTACTAACATCATGTCAATATGCCCACGTAATGTGCATGATGCAGCAATATGGACCGAAAGTGCCCTGAAATCTGCTTTCCAACATGGTGAAATATCAGAGAAGGTGCTACTATGTAAGTACATGGCCACTGATATATGATAAGTAGTAACCATACATTGCAATTGAAGCAAGGTGAGCAAATATTCCTTCTTGCCCCCCTGAAAACTGGTGACTGTGGTTATCCACAGGAGCACTAACAACACCATACAAAACCCCAACAACCCCTGCCACAGCTGCATAAAAGAGCACACACCACAACATGTAACATCATTGAGCATGTGTTTGGCATGCTGAAAGCAAGATTCAGATGTTTGAACACACCTGGAGGTGCACTACAGTGCACACAAAAAAAGTATCACAGATGGTCACCATGTGTGCCATGCTACAGAAAATGCTAAAAGCAAGACATGGTGGCTTGACGGCTGCAGGTGTGGGGGACTACTACAAGAACCTCAGCTGTCTGATGATAAAACATCAGAGCTTTCACAGGATGGTCAGGAGGCAGTGTGGTGAGAAGAAATAGGAGTGGTCAGCAGAAGATGCAGCCATAATTTCAAGCTCAGGCAACACAGTACTATCGGACACACACGTGTAAGTTATGACAAGCCACACATATAAATATGCACAGACTAAACAGTGATGTTCATGTGTTGCCCCACAACAGCAGCACATACCTTGACTAATGGAAAGACACAGTTAGTTATCTGCAGTGAACATCATACACAACAGAAGCATATGATATACCTGTAAGAACACATACACAACACTCAGCAAGGAACATATCTGGATGTATACCGAAGAATCATCACCACAGGAGTCTCTTTGCAAGGTAAATCACCAAACAGGACCACACAGGGAAATTTGTGGAACTCCTGAGATGTGCACAACAGAAGGTGTGGTAGTACAAGTATGATATCACCATACAGGTAACTGGCATGGGAAGGTAGCAACAAAATAGCCAGTACCACAGGAAATGCAGCCCCATGTAGTGTATGAGAATATATCAGCACAAACATAAATGAAAAGCAGGAGCTGTACACTAACACTGATGTATCACACATGGTATTGTGTGATGCGTAACACTGTGGTACAACATGAAAAGCAGCATACAGCAGTATGAGGAATTACAAACATTCCAAGGACCAGCAAAAATGAAAAAAAGGCCACACATCCGATTCTTGACAGGGAATGTCAGAAAGAAGGCAATGCTTCAATGCACAGGTTATTGCTGCAACCTGACTCATAGGTAAAATACATTCAGTCATGCAGAGCATCAATGGCGGTGATAAAAAGCAGCCACAGAACATGCAGCGATGCTGGGGATACAGCAACACAGATGTATATATAAACATATGTGTGTAAATATGTGTGTTTGTCATGTCAGTGGAATCAGTAAAATATGGGAAAGCACACATCATAACTATATGTCAGCATGGGGATACAAAACGGAAACTGGTCCACAGATCTGTATTCAGTGTTGAGAGTAAAGTATGTACAGCACCATACCAAAATGCCATAAGTAACACAGGTATGCATACAGAGGCATGTGCAGTACCATATTAATATTCCATAAGTAACACAGGTCTGTATACAGAGACATGTGCAGTACCATATTGTTATCCCATAAGTTACACAGGTGTGCATCCAGAGGCATGTGCAGTACCATACTAATATCCCATAATAACACAGGTCTGTATACAGAGGCATGTGCAGTACCATATTAAAATGCCATAAGTAACATAGGTCCACATACAGAGGCATGTCCAGTAACATATTAATATGCCATAAATAACACATGTCCACATACAGAGGCATGTGCAGTGCCATATTAATATCCCATAAGTAACACAGGTCCCCATACAGAGGCATGTGCAGTACCATATTAATATGCCATAAGTAACACAGGTGTGCATACAGAGGCATGTGCAGTACCATATTAATATGTCATAAGTAACACAGGTCCCCATACAGAGGTATGTGCAGTACCATATTAATATGCCATAAATAACACAGGTGTGCATACAGAGGCATGTGCAGTACCATATTAATATGTCATAAGTAACACAGGTCCCCATACAGAGGCATGTGCAGTACCATATTAATATCCCATAAGTAACACAGGTCCCCATACAGAGGCATATGAAGTACCATATTAATATGCCATATGTAACACAGGTAAGTATACAAAGGCATGTGTAGTACCATACTAAAATGCCATAAGTAACACAGGTCCACATACCAAGGCATGTGCAGTACCATAGTAATATACCATAAGTAACACAGGTCCATATACTGAGGCATGTGCAGTACTATAGTAATATGCCATAAGTAACACAGGTGTTCATACAGAGACATGTGCAGTACCATGTTAATATGTCATAAGTAACTCAGGTGTGCATACAGAAGCATGTGCAGTACCATATTAATATGTCATAAGTAACACAGGTCCCCATACAGAGGCATGTGCAGTACCATATTAATATGCCATAAGTAACACAGGTCCCATACAGAGGCATATGAAGTACCATATTAATATGCCATAAGCAACACAGGTCTGCATACAGAGGCATGTGTAGTACCATATTAATATGCCATAAGTAACACAGGTGTGCTTACAGAGGCATGCACAGTACCATATTAATATGCCATAAGTAACACAGGTGTGTATACAGAGGCATGTGTAGTACCATATTAATATGCCATAAGTAACACAGGTCCCCATACAGAGGCATATGCAGTATCATATTAATATGCCATATGTAACACAGATTTGCATACCGAGGCATGTGCAGTACCATATTAATATGCTATAAGTAACACAGGTGTGCATAAAAAGGCATGTGTAGTACCATATTAAAATGCCATAAGTAACACAGGTCCACATACAGAGGCATGTGCAGTACCATACTAAAATGCCATAAGTAGTACAGGTCAGCATACAGAGGCATGTGCATTACCATATTAATATGCCATAAGTAACAAAGGTCTGCATACTGAGGCATGTGCAGTACCATATTAAAATGCCATAAGTAACACAGGTCCACATACAAAGACATGTGCAGTATTTATTTATTTAACATTTGTTTACCAGGAAAGTCTGACTTGAAATGAAGCCAATTTTCAGTGGAGGTCCAGGGAGAAATGCTCCAGTCACATGTCTTTATAACAAGGAATGAAACCGCAGCACCTAGAGGAAACCCAGACAAATGCAGGGAGGACATGCAGACTCCACACAGAAGACATCCCAGCTGAGAATTGAACCAGAGAACCTCTTGCTGTGAGACAATGCTACTACTGCACCACTGCTCCATCCTATTACATGCAGTACCATATTAAAATGCCAAAAGTGACACAGGTCCGATAACAGAGACATGTGCAGTACCATCTTAATATGCTATAATAACACAGGTTCACATACCGAGGCATGTCCAGTACCATGCTAATATGCCATAAATAACACAGGTCCACATACAGAGGCATATGCAGTACCATATTAATAGGCCATAAGAAACCCATGTCCACATAGCGAGGCATGTGCAGTACCATATTAAAATGCAATAAGTAACACAGGTCCTTATACAGAGGCATGTGCAGTACCATATTAAAATGCCAGAAAGTAACACAGGTGTGGATACAGAGGCATATGCAGTACCATATTAATATGCAATAAGTAACACAGGTCCTTATACAGAGGCATGTGCAGTACCATATTAAAATGCCAGAAAGTAACACAGGTGTGGATACAGAGGCATATGCAGTACCATATTAATATGCCATATGTAACACAGGTCCATATACAGAGGCATGTGCAGTACCATATTAATATGCTATAAGTAACACAGATCCGCATACAGGGGCATGTGCAGTACCATGTTAATATGCCATAAGTAACACAGGACCGCATACAGAGGCATGTGCAGTACCATATTGATATGCTATAAGTAACACAAGTGTGCACACAGAGGCATGTGCAGTATCATATTAAATTGCCATAAGTAACTCAGGTCCGCATACAGAGGCATGTGTAGTACCATATTAATATGCCATAAGTAACAGAGGTAAGTATACAAAGGCATGTGCAGTGCCATATCAAAATGCCTTAAGTAACACAAGTCCACATACCGAGGCATGTGCAGTACCATATTAATATGCCATAAGTAACACAGGTGTGCATATAGAGGTATGTGCAGTACCATGTTAATATGCCATAAGTAACTTAGGTGTGTATACAGAGACATGTACAGTACCATATTAATATGCTATAGGTAACACAGGTCCACATACAAAGGCATGTGCAGTATTTATTTATTTAACATTTGTTTACCGGGAAAGTCTGACTTGAAATGAAGCCAGTTTTCAGTGCAGGCCCAGGGAGAAATGCTCCACTCACACATCTTTATAACATGCAAGGAAACCGGAGCACATGGAGGAAACCCACACAAATTCAGGGAGGACATGCAGACTCCACACAGAAGACATCCCAGCTGAGAATTGAACCAGAGAACATCTTGCTGTGAGACATTGCTAACACTGCACCACTGCTCCATCCTATTACATGCAATACCATATTAAAATACCAAAAGTGACACAGGTCCACAAACAGAGACATGTGCAGTTCCATATTAATATGCCATAAGTAAAACAGATCCACATACTGAGGCATGTCCAGTGCCATATTAATATGCCATAAATAACACAGGTCCACATACAGAGGCATATGCAGTACCATATTAATAGGCCATAAGAAACACATGTCCACATACAAAGGCATGTGCAGAATCATATTAATATGCAATAATTAACACATGTGTGCATACCAAGACATGTGCAGTACCCTATTAATATGCCACAAGTAACACAGGTCCAAATACAGAGGCATGTGCAGTACCATATTAATATGCCATAAGTAACACAGCTCTGCATACAGACGCATGTGCAGTACCATATTAAAATGCCAGAAAGTAACACAGGTGTGGATACAGAGGCATATGCAGTACCATATTAATATGCCATAAGTAACACAGGTCCATATACAGAGGCATGTGCAGTACCATATTAATATGCCATAACTAACACAGCTCTGCATACAGAGGCATGTGCAGTACCATATTAAAATGCCAGAAAGTAACACAGGTGTGGATACAGATGCATATGCAGTACCATATTAATATGCCATAAGTAACACAGGTCCATATACAGAGGCATGTGCAGTACCATATTAATATGCTATAAGTAACACAGATCCGCATACAGAGGCATGTGCAGTACCATGTTAATATGCCATAAGTAACACAGGACTGCATACAGAGGCAAGTGCAGTACCATATTGATATGCTATAAGTAACACAAGTGTGCACACAGAGGCATGTGCAGTACCATATTAAATTGCCATAAGTAACTCAGGTCCGCATACAGAGGCATGTGTAGTACCATTATAATATGCCATAAGTAACACAGGTAAGTATACAAAGGCATGTGCAGTACCATATCAAAATGCCTTCAGTAACACAAGTCCACATACCGAGGCATGTGCAGTACCATATTAATATGCCATACGTAACACAGGTGTGCATACAGAGGCATGTGCAGTACCATATTAATATGCCATAAGTAACACAGGTGTGCATATAGAGGCATGTGCAGTACCATGTTAATATGCCATAAGTAACACAGGTGTGTATACAGAGACATGTGCAGTACCATATTAATATGCTATAAGTAACACAGGTCCACATACAAAGGCATGTGCAGTATTTATTTATTTAACATGTGTTTACCAGGAAAGTCTGACTTGAAATGAAGCCAATTTTCAGTGGAGGCCCAGGGAGAAATGCTCCAGTCACACGTCTTTATAACATGGAAGGAAACCGGAGCACCCGGAGGAAACCCACACAAATGCAGGGAGGACATGCAGACTCCACACAGAAGACATCCCAGCTGAGAATTGAACCAGAGAACATCTTGCTGTGAGACATTGCTAACACTGCACCACTGCTCCATCCTAGTACATGCAATACCATATTAAAATGCCAAAAGTGACACAGGTCCACAAACAGAGACATGTGCAGTACCATATTAATATGCCATAAGTAACACAGGTCCGCATACAGAGGCATATGCAGTACCATATTAATAGGCCATAAGAAACACACGTTCACTTACCAAGGCATGTGCAGAATCATATTAATATGCAATAACTAACACATGTGTGCATACCGAGACATGTGCAGTACCCTATTAATATGCCATAAGTAACACAGGTCCAAATACAGAGGCATGTGCAGTACCATATTAAAATGCCAGAAAGTAACACAGATGTGGATACAGAGGAATATGCAGTACCATATTAATATGCCATAAGTAACACAGGTCCATATACAGAGGCATGTGTAGTACCATATTAATATGCTATAAGTAACACAGATCTGCATACAGAGGCATGTACAGTACCATATTAATATGCCATAAGTAACACAGGTCCACATACAGAGGCATGTGCAGTACCATATTGATATGCTATAAGTAAGACAGGTAAGTATACAAAGGCATGTGCAGTACCATATTAAAATGCCATAAGTAACACAGGTCCACATACCGAGGCATGTGCAGTACCATATTAATATGCCATAAGTAACACAGGTGTGCATACCGAGGCATGTGCAGTACCATATTAATATGCCATAAGTAACACAGGTGTGCATACAGAGGCATGTGCAGTACCATGTTAATATGCCATAAGTAACACATTTGTGTATACAAAGACATGAGCAATACCATATTGATATGCTATAAGTAACACAGGCTCACATACAGAGGCATGTGCAGTACCATATTAATATGCCATAAGTAACACAGGTACACATACAGAGGCATGTGCAATACTATATCAATTTTCTATAAGTAACACAAGTGTGAACTCAGAGGCATGTGCAGTACCATGTTAATATGCCATAAGTAACACATGTGCTCATACAGAGGCATTTGCAGTACCATAGTAATATACCATAAGTAACACAGGTCTGCATACAGAGTCATGTGCAGTACCATATTAATATGCCATAAGCAACATGGGGGTGCATACAGAGGCATGTGCAGTACAATATTAATATGCCATGGGTAGCACAAGTCCACTTACAGAGACATATGCAGTACCATATTAATATGCCATGAGTATCACAAGTGTGCATACAGATACATGTACAGTACTATATTAAAATGCCATAACACATGTAAGTATACAGAGGCATGTGCAGTACCATATTAATATGCCATAAATAACACAGGTCTGCATACAGAGTCATGTGCAGTACCATATTAATATGCAATAAGTAGCACAGGTCCGTATACAGAGGCATGTGCAGTACCATATTAATATTCCATAAGTAACACGGATGTGCATACAGAGGCATGTGCAGTACCATATTAATATGCCATAAGTAGCACAGGTGTGCATACAGAGACATGTGCAGTACTATATTGAAATGCCATAAGTAACACCGGTGTGCATACCAAGGCATGTGCTGTACCATATTAAAATACAATAAGTAACACAGGTCCGCATATCGAGCTATGTGCACTACCATATTAATATGCCATAAGTAACACAGGTCTGTATACAGAGGCATGTGTAGTACCATAGTAATGTGCCATAAGTAACACAGGTCTGCATACAGAGTAGTATGCAGTACCATATTAAAATGCCATAAGTAACACAGGTGTGTATACAGATACATGTGCAGTACCATATTAAAATGTCATAAGTAGCACAGGTCCACATACAGAGGCATGTGTAAGTACCATATTAATATGCCATAAGTAACACAGGTCTGCATACCTAGGCATATGCAGTACCATGTTAATATGCCATAAGTAACACAGGTATTCATACTGAGCCATGTGCAGTTCTATGTCAAAATACCATAAGTAGCACAGGTGTGCATACAGAAGCTTACATGTGCATGCAGGACTGGCAGACAAGAAGGGCATGTGTGATGTAAGAATCAGTGTTGGATGACAAAGATAACATGCTGGTAACCATGTGAACTAGCAGGATATGCAAGCATAGAAGCCTGGAGATTGTCACATAGAGCATTACTGTTGGCAGTATCTGTATTAACATATGCTGATGATAAATAAGTACTGCACACCACAACTGGAAGCTAGTCACCGATGTCAAAAAATGTTCAAAAAAACATGCGGCATTAGACATTTGAAAACCACTTATAGATTAGTTAGTGTTCAGCACACAGGTCATCAGTGCCACAGGATCAGAATGACACAACACAAAATACATTTGTTGTCAGTGCTACTCTAATGCAATCTAGTGCACACACTCTGATGGCTCACAATGCAGTCCTGGCTGCCCCTGTAACTTCTGGAAACACTCAGCCCACAGTGCTGAATCAAGGAGCTAGCCAAACTGGCACTTGCATTGTGGAAGGCAGTGTGGGTAGGAAAAGTGGTGCAATGTGTCCATCTGGATATGACTGCTGGGTTCATAGTTGAGTTCCCAACAGCAGATATGCATGTACATTATAGCATACATATTGATGTCTGAGGACCATGTGTGGGTCTAATGAGAAGGGTGTCTGCCTCCCCCTACTGAAGGTAATCTTCTCAGTACAGTTAGGGCACAAAACACCTCATTAATACTATGGCACTGATCTAGCACCACTGTAACAAGGCTTCCAACAAAGTGTGCTACAGACACCACCCTGTCATGCTGTGGAACAAATGCTACCATGACCTCTCCATGTCTGAGCTCATGACCTTCATGTAACACATGTAGCTGGTGTGTTACACAGGCAGTGGCATGGGCAAGTGCATGCAGGTCAGAGTCATGATGTCAAAGTGATGAGTTTGCCTGTGACAGCAGGCAGCTACCCTCCAACTTACATCTATGCACATCAGCTACACTCCCATGTGTAATCCAACTGACAGTAGCGGTCTGTCATTACTGGACTCTACATAGGACAATGGGTCACAGTCATCATCATATCCATTATTTGAAGTGCCCACATCATTAGAAGGGGTGGAAACATTGTCCTCCCAATTGGAGGTTACACAACTAACCAGATGTCTGTTCCCTCAATTCACTGACCCGTGTCCTATTGGCTATGCTAACAGAATGATGCACATCGCATCTCACCTCACGATTAGTAGATGGGCTACTACAGGGGACAGGTAGTGGACATTGTGCAAAAGGAGACAGATGACACATGTCATAAACATTCACAGAAGTCAAAAGATGCAGCATAGGACTGACATTCATATAACAACACTGCTGATAATTATCTGGACTTACCAGATCACCCTGCCTTTGGGTGGTTCAGGGACCCTATGTAATAGAGATAAGCCATGTCAGTTACAAATCAGTCACACAAGGCAGATAATGTCATTACAAGTAGTAAAACCTACCTGACATGTCCTCCTCTGACTTTGCCTGCAGTGCCGAGGGTTGAAATGACACTGTCATGTAAAAAATACACATACAAGGCATCATGTAACATTAAATCTGAGATATAACTCACAGCAAATAAGACACTCACATACTAGATGGCTGATGGTGATGTTCTGACTGCAGGTGTCCTGTGCAGGTGAACAAGACTACAGTGGTCACAAACAGCACATATGCAATTAGCAACAGTCAAATGTAGCAACTATATAGGCTGCCTTACCAGCTACATCCTCCCTGGTTGGAGAACATATCATCTGAAGTAAAGCAGATCCCATAGCATAAAATGGCAAACAAACTACCATGTAAATATAATCCAGAGTCATAACAGGAGGCAGATGCACAAAGCAACTGTGGATCACAGTAGCAGGATACGGAGACACGTGAGAAACAGCTCATATGACATGCAGATAGAGACACATGACCAACAGCACACGTGACGTGTAGATGGAGACACATGACAAACAGCACACATGAGGTGCAAATGTACCTGTGTAGGGATGTAGCCTCAAAATTCATAGTTATGAGCAGGGACTGGTATCTCTTTGTCTGCACCACGTCTCTTACAGACTCCTCTGTGGAGAGCTCTGTCTAACCCTTTGTGCCCTAAAAGATTCAAACTTAGTTCTATGAAGGAAAAGGAAATGAAACCTTCATTAGCAGATAGATAAGACACGATGGCATGAGAGATTTATATTCCAACATAACCTTCACCTCCGCAATAAACTTCCAATACATGCCAAGCAGAGCAGCACCCTTGAAACCTTCAAGGTAAACCTAGATAATTGGATGTGCAACCTCAAAATCTCTCCCGGGCTATCTTGTCTCATCTTCCTTGAGGCTAGGGGGAAATTTTGATTTTTTTTTTTTTTAGCTAGGCTTAAAATGGTCTGCAGACTGATTGCCTAGTACTTACCTATGAAATGATAACATTCAGACATGTTACTTTTATGTCAGACTTTCCATAATACATCTTTGAGCTATCTGCAACACATAGGGATTTACTGTGAATAACATTAATGTTTACATAAATTTCAGTGTAATCTAATGTTGTCATCAGATGTTTGTTATTACACTGAGTTTATGTGCTGTTTGTTGAAATAACCAAATGACAGACGTCTGTGTTTACCTGACATACAGGTGTAGACTTGAATGTTTTATGCATAAGTTGCTAGTACTGTTACAGCTGTTTGAACAGCAGGAAGTAGCACACATGTGTGTGTGTGTGTGTGTGTGTGTGTGTGTGTGTGTGTGTGTGTGTGTGTGTATGTGTGGCAGTGGCTTACCATGAATTATATGCTCTGCATAGCCTGCCTATTCTGTTATTGAATGGCTGTCTGTTATCTCAGTGTTGTTAATGCCTGCTTTGGCATGTAGTTCTTGAGTCCCACTGCTCTTGCAATGCTGTATAACTACACGGTGATGGCTTGTTAAACACAACACTACATGCTATTTCCTGTTACTGGTGGGCTACAAGCCATGCCTAGATTTATTTTATGTCTGAGGTGCTATATACTATGTACATGTCATCACTGCATTGTTTTCACTGCATAAGTACATATATAAACATAAAACAAACCTAGGCAGTGACAGTGATACAATTCTTGGGGTACAGTTATGTATGTATGTCATATACACAAATTCTAGATGTTGCATGCTGTCTGTCCAGTTCTCAGTCTTCCCTTATACAATATGCAGATGACTCTACCATCATTACCACTGCTGACAATCCATCTGATCTGCTTTCTCTCACTCAAACCTCCTTTAACCTCACTGAGACTTGCCTTTCTAACAACCAACTCATCCTTAACCTCAAAAAGACTAAACTCATTCTATTCCTACCCAAAACTCTACATGATTTGTTTATATATTTATTTATTTATTTTACATTTGTTTACCAGGAAGGTCCGACTGGACAGAGCTGTCTATTTTCAGCAGAGGCCCGGGGAGAAAAGTTCCAGAACAATTGCTAACATACTATACATACGATATTTACACATTCAGTTATAAAAATATTTAAAATTTTCTTTCACCATTACTTTTCTAAACAATACCATCATCTTAGTTGAACCCCACACTAAGCTGCTTGGTGTAATCATTGATGAACAACTTCAATTTACCCACCATGTACAGTACCGTATAGAGAAAAGCCACCAAAAATGTACCTACCATGTACAGTACCGTACAAAGAAAAGCCACCAAAAAAGGTACCTACCGTGTACAGTACCATATAAAGAAAAGCCACCAAAAATATACCTACCGTGTACAGTACTGCATAAAGAAAAGCCACCAAAAAATGTACCCACCATGTACAGTACTGAATAAAGAAAATCCACCAAAAATGTACCTACCCTGTACAGTACCATGTAAAGAAAATACACGAAAAATGTACCTACTGTGTACAGTACCGTATAAAGAAAAGCCACCAAAAATGTACCTACCATGTATAGTACCATATAAAGAAAAGCCACCAAAAAATGTACCCACCATGTACAGTACTATATAAAGAAAAGCCACCAAAAAATGTACCTACCATGTACAGTACAGTATAAAGAAAACCCACCAAAAATGTACCTACCGTGTACAGTACCGTATAAAGAAACACTACCAAAAAATGTACCCACCATGTACAGTACCGTATAAAGAAAATCCACCAAAAATGTACCTATCGTGTACAGTACCGTGTAAAGAAAAGCCACGAAAAATGTACCTACCATGTACAGTACCGTATAAAGAAAAGCCACCAAAAAATGTACCCACCATGTACAGTACAGTATAAAGAAATCCCCCAAAAATGTACCTACCGTGTACAGTACCGTATAAAGAAAACCCACCAAAAATGTACCCACCATGCACAGTACAGTATAAAGAAAAGCCACCAGAAATTTACCCATCATGTACAGTACTGTATAAAGAAAACCCACCAAAATGTACCCACCATGTACAGTACAGTATAAAGAAAAGACATCAAAAATGTACCTACCATGTACAGTACGGTATAAAGAAAAGCCACGAAATATGAACCTACCGTGTACAGTACTGTATAAAGAAAAGCCACCAAAAATGTACCCACCATGTACAGTACCATATAAAGAAAAGCCACCAAAAAATGTACCTACCCATGTACAGTACAGTATAAAGAAAAGCCACTAAAAATGTACCTACCGTGTACAGTACCATATAAAGAAAAGCCACCAAAAATGTACCTACCATGTACAGTACTGTATAAAGAAAAGCCACCAAAAATGTTCCTACCGTGTACAGTACCGTATAAAGTAAACCCACCAAAATGTATCCATGTACAGTACAGTATAAAGAAAACCCATCAAAAATGTACCTACCGTGTACAGTACAGTATAAAGAAAACCCACCAAAAATGTACCTACCATGTAAAGTACCGTATAAAGAAAACCCACCAAAAATTTACCCACCATGTACAGTACTGTATAAAGAAAACCCACCAAAAATTTACCCACCATGTACAGCACTGTATAAAGAAAACCCTACCTACCATGTACAGTACCGTATAAAGAAAACCCACCAAAACTTTACCCACCATGTACAGTACCGTAGAAAGAAATTCCACCAAAAATGTACCTACCACGTACAGTACCATATAAAGAAAACCCACCAAAAATGTACCTACCATGTACAGTACCGTATAAAGAAAACCCACCAAAAATTTACCGCCACGTACAGTACCGTATAAAGAAAACCCACCAAAAATTTACCTATCACGTACAGTACTGCATAAAGAAAACCCACCAAAAATTACCCACCATGTACAGTACCGTATAAAGAAAATCTACCAAAAATGTACCTACCATGTACAGTACTGTATAAAGAAAATCCACCAAAAATGTACACATGTACAGTACCATATAAAGAAAACCCACCAAAAATTTACTCACCATGTACAGTACCATATAAAGAAAATCCACCAAACATTTACCCATGTACAGTACTGTATAAAGAAAATCCACCAAAAATGTACCTACCATGTACAGTACCATATAAAGAATACCCACCCAAAAATTACATACTATGTACAGGACCATATAAAGAAAATCCACCAAAAATGTACTTACCATGTACAGTACCATATAAAGAAAACCAACCAAAAATGTACCCCCCCATACAGTACCATATAAAGAAAGCCCACCAAAAAATGACCTACCGTTTCCAGTACCGTATAAAGAAAACCCACCAAAAATGTATCCATGTACAGTACCATATAAAGAAAACCCACCAAAAATGTACATACCATGTACAGGACCGTATAAAGAAAATCCACCAAAAATTTACTTACCATGTACAGTACCGTATAAAGAAAACCCACCAAAAATTTACCCACCATGTATAGTACCATATAAAGAAAACCCACCAAAAAATTACCTACCATTTACAGTACCGTATAAAGAAAACCCACCAAAAATTTACCCGCCATGTACAGTACCGTATAAAGAAAACCCACCAAATATTTACCCACCATGTACAGTACCGTATAAAGAAAATCCACCAAAAATGTTCCCACCATGTACAGTACCGTATAAAGAAAACCCACAAAAATGTACCTACCATGTACAGTATAGTATAAAGAAAACCCACCAAAAATTTACCCACCATGTACAGTACCGTATAAAGAAAACCCACCAAAATGTGCCTACCATGTAAAGAAAATCCACCAAAAGCTTGGCCTACTCTATAGCAGCAAAATGTTCCTCACCCCTGAAACTAGAATTTCACTTGCCCAGGCCAATTTGCTCCCCAACCTCCTATATTGCTCACTAGTCTTAAGTAACTTAGAGTCCTCTCTTCTATCCAAATTAGAAACCACATAACAAAAGTTGTCAGATTTGCTGCTAACTTGCTAACTAAATCTCATCACTGTCTTGCTCTCCAGAATCTTAACTGGTTAGAATTTCCTAAGCAACTCAGATACTCTCAACTTCTTATAAGTCATACCATCCTTAATAAGCCCTCTTCTTGCCCCAGTCTATCTTCTCTTGTCTCTCTCTATAATCCACTTCATCCCCTTAGAAGTTCTGACCAATGCCTCTTACAGATTCTCAAGGCAAAAAAATCTTATGAACAAAACCTTTACTGCTACCTTCCTTTGGCTCTTTGAAATATCACTCATGCCCAAGCTATTAAAACAGCTCTCCAACAATACCTACTTAGCTCAAGGAAATGTCAATGTAACCACCCTAACTAAATATTCCCTCCTGTCCCCAATCCTACCTTTCCTCCTTTTCCCCCTGTTTTCTTCCTCCTTTTCCCCCTGTTTTCTTCCTCCCTCACTTTCCTCTCCACTTCCTTCCTTCCCTACTAGCATCCAACTTCCTCCTAACCTTCTGTGTAACATTTCTACTACTCCCACCTCACTTCTCCTATTCCTGCCTGCTCATCTAATACTTATTATTCCTGTTCCTGCTTAACCTCTCTGTTGCTCTTTCTTTAGTCATACTCTCGACTAACTAACTCTTAATGTTCCTTTTTGCCCACCCTGCTCTAACCCAATCCTCCTCTACACCTACATCTTATTTAATTCTCTTCCTTGCTAATATCTCTTCTCTGTAGCTGCAGTGGTGGTGCTGCGGTAGCGTTGTCATCTCACAGTAAGATGTTGTCTTGTTTGATTCTCAGCTAGAGCGTCTTCTGTGTGAAGACATGTGTGAATGGGCGTACCTTCGTTGAAGGTTGTGCATCAGGGCTGGCAACTCGGCACATAAAAATCTACTGCCAATCATTAGTGGACCAGGGTTCTGCTGTGGCGACCCCTAACCGGGAAAAACTAAAAGACAACAGCTAATATCTCTTCCCTGTCTAAAATTGGCCTCCATACTTCCTCTGTAATATTTTTTACAGCATTGATACTGTGTACTGACTTAATCATCTGTATTTAGAACATCTTCCCTTGTTTATTTTGTACTTGGAAGCCCCTTAGTTTTATGCTTTATTATCTGTCAACTGGAGCACTATTTGATTTTGGTTTTGCAAATGTTTAACTTGTACTATTTGTTACTATGATATTGACCTATTGTATTACTTATTGTTTAATTGTTGTTTTATGTTAAGTCTGGAGCATTTCTCCCCAGGCCTTCTCTGAAAAAGGCACATGCCCAGATGGACATACCCAGTCAACAAATGTAAAATAAATAAATAATTAAAAATGGGACAGAGTATGGGATCCATGTCAGATCACCAGCTGGATGATGATGATGGGCCAAAACACTGGTAGCCAAGGGTGACTCCAAGAACAAGGATAATGACCGTGACAGGGACAATGAAAATTATGATGACAACAGATTGCGATCTGCTACTGCCATTGTTTCTGCAGCTTAATGAAGAAGATGTCCACTACCACATCAGGCAGATTATTGTTGGGACCAGATTCAGGATATAATGAGAGAAATCTTTTTATTTATTTATTTTATTTTATTGTATTTATTTATCATTTGTTAACTGGGAAGTCCGACTTGGAACAAAGCCAATTTTCAGTGGATGCCCAGGGAGAAACGCTCCAGATACATGTCTTTGTATCTTCCAGACACAAATGAGGAACATGATGAGGAACGTCTTTCAGGACATGCCGTGGTCCATGTATGACTCCTTACAACATTGCTAGATAAATCTTTTGTGATGTTTGACCTCAGGAATGTAAGTATTGTCTGTGTGATCCACTTTTGTAATGCTGCTGGCATGGTGTTTTCCAAATTCAAATATTTATGGTCTGGGCACAGTTGTGCAAACATCTCATACTGCCATCATGCTTTTCTGTTATACATTATAATATACACTACACATAGCCTTCATACATAGCTTTTTCTTACTGCTGCAGTGTGGCACACATTACTAAATGACACATGCAGTAACCACTTACATGAGTATCACAGGATGTCATCACTACATACATTGCTACATATGGCCAGGTATATTACTCATTAAGTGTGTGTGTGTGCATGTCTTTGTGTGCATGTGTGTGTGTGTGTGTGTGTGTGTGTGTGTGTGTGTGTGTGTGTGTGTGTGTGTGTGTGTGTGTGTGTGCGTGTGTGTGCGCGTGTGTGTGCCTATGTGTTCGTGTGTGTATGTGAGTGTGTGTGTGTGTGTGCATGTGGCGTGTGCGTGTGTGCATGTATGCATGTGGTGTGTGCATGTGTGTGTGTGTGTGTGTGTGTGTGTGTGTGTGTGTGTGTGTGTGTGTGTGTGTGTGTGCATGTGCATGTGTATGTGTGATTGTGTGTGAGTGTGTGTGATTGTGCATGTGTATGTGAGTGTGCGTATGTGTGTGTGTGTGTGTGTGTGTGTGTGTGTGTGTGTGTGTGTGTGTGTGCGTGTGTGTGTGTGTGTGTGTGTGTGTGTGTGTGTGTGTGTGTGTGTGTGTGTGTCTATACTCTTATCCATGCAGGTATGACTGTAGCAGTTAGCATAATGTGAGTGGGACACAATTGTTCTACTTGTGTTGTTCCTGACTATACATATGAGGGATGACAGCTACTCACATGCTATATTTTCCCTTTCTTATCAAATAACACAGTAAGGTCAGTCCAGGGTGTTTATTTGCATGTTATCTATGTATATATTGATAGTTGCTCTCTTATGTCTGCTCAACAACATGATGTGCCCTTAATTTTATAACTTGTGGAGCATTTTTGGATCATACTGCCCCACTGTCATGCTGGCCTTGTGTGCGCCATGTTGTTTCACAGTACAGTGACAGGTACATGTGAACATGTGTGCTCGTCATGCTGCCTTGAGATACATTGAGCCCTTACCAAATATTTGGAGGTGATACTTTGCTTAGCGTCAATCGTGAGTCCTTTTTTTACCCATATCTTGCTTATAGCATTAGCCAGTCTTTTTGAAACTAGCTTATATTAGGGCATGCATACATGGGTTAACATACATGTCTGTATGTACACCTTCATAGTATATATGCACTGATTTAAATGAATGTACATCTGTATAGCTTTTTACTGGAAAAGGTTACCCAGACTCTACCACAGCTTGCTGTGAAGGAAAGGTTAGTTTGCTTTTGATTTCTTTGACTTTGTATTACTTTATTGCCTTTTTCTATTTTGCATACCGTGAATTGTTTTCTTTACACTGTGTTTTACTTGTATCCTGCTTTTAATTGCATATTCTCCACTCCCCTAGCTTCCCCAGTTCTAACTAACCTAAACAAATCTGACCTTCAGAAACTATCTACCTGCTACAATAAAATCTCAAAATTTGCAACCAATGCTAAGTTTTGTTCTCATCACTGCCTCTCCCTAAGACAACTAGGATGGTTATAACTCCCTAACCTACTAAAATACAATCAACTTCACCTGACCCATCAACTGCTACACCAACCAAATAAAATATCTGCCTTCTCTGGTCTGCTCACCTTCCATAATACTGCGCATGAACTATGATCTACCAATACCACCCTACTAACTGTTACCAATTGTTTACATAGCTCAGGCCAATCTCTTTATTCCTATGCAGTTGCTAAGGCCTGGAACTCTCTACCCCCTGACATTAGGTGTCTAAATAGTAAACATACTTTCAAATCCTTACTGAAAGATCATATATTCAAAACTTGGGTATGTTCCTATACAGAACCAGACTAATTTCATCTGTTCCTAACTTTCAACATTCCTAGATCACAAGTGTACTGTGCAGTTTCACTTAGTACATAGTACCATGAACCAGGTGTTTAGGCCAGCTTTATAGTTATGATTTCAAGTTTATGACCCTGTTCGTCTATGGAAACTTCTTTTTGAATTTATGTTCAATCAATTCTATACTTGTTGTATAATATCTTGTTTAATTGTTTTTCAATATTCTAACCACTGTATGCTGCATCATTTGTAAAACTCTGATTTTACTCCTTTTATATATTATATGCTTTTTGTACAAAATAGCTATGTTTATATAATTTTTTTTATTATTTTTATTATTTTTTATAATTTGTTACTATGTATCTGGAGCTTTTCTCCCTGGGCTTCCGCTGAAAACGGACACCTTGTGTCCAGTCGGACTAACCCTGTGAACAAATCGAAAATAAAATAAAAATAAATATTTAAACTAGAAAAGAGGCCACAACTGTGTCTCTTGTAAGTCAAAAATACATTTTCCCACCCTCCCACTCTGGTGCTGTTGTGTTTTTAAACTCAACTGTCTTTCTAGTTGCCTGCCCCTTACATTAATTTAACCATATATCTCCTTCCCTCTCCCCTTTCACTGGCTATTGTGAGTAAGCACAAAATTATAATTTTGTAAAATCACTCCTCTTCAAGTATTTAAAATTGTTGACCATCCCACTGTATTCCATAGAATCAGAATACAAAGTGCCCGCCCCCTTCTAGTCTATCCTGCTCTTTTAAAATTAGTGTATAAAGCTTAAGTTATCCACGCTTTCATATCTTAACTGCTTAGTGAACACTGTAGCTCTTAGGGTATTAACCCATTTTTCCATCTTGCCTTTAAAATCTGCAACATCTATTCCAAGACCACCAGTTACTGGAGAACCCACACTCTGCCTCTCAGTTGTCATCTTGGGATTAATGCTTCTGTTTACTCCTGTTGAGAGAAGGAGTACAGGGACATTATTTCCTGGAGACTGCTGATCGCTGAAAAGCTTAATAACTGCTTCATAGGTGCCAGCCTAGAATGTTGTGCTTGTATTTTGCTCCTGGTGACATAAGTAGCAGAGTGCATTGATTCCTGACTATTTCTGGCTGGGCACTGCCTGCTGTGCTTGACATTCCTGATTGGTCTGGTTGCTATTCAATGTATCTACCAGGAAAAGGCTAGAACAAGCCTGCAAACCCTTGCATCACCTGGAACAAGACTGTGGATCACTAAACAGGCTGTGGCCTGCTTCTCTTCTTTGGATTGGTGCTACTGTTTGGCTTCTGGTGAGAGAAGAAGCAAAGGACCATTGTATCCCACCACAGTGAAGCTGTGCTGAGATCAGCATTAGTAGTAGCCAGGCAGTAGCCATTCATGTGACTCCCCTCTTTTCATCATTCTTGACAAGCTAGTTCTTTATTTTCAGTAAGTACTGCTTGATTTGTTTCTAATTTCAGAATATCTGCCTAAATAATTCATCCTTAAATTTTCAGGGTCTACATATTAGTTTCCCCTCAAGTGTTTGGCAGTGCCCTGTATAGACACAAACACCTTGAGGGACATTACACCTGTAAAAGCACCATTGAAATTTCACCATTACCTAGTTTCACAGAGGACAGTTAGTTTCCAGAGATAAGCATTGCCCCCAGAGTTGCAAACCGAATACTTCTGACATTGCTTTTTATTCTCACTCTGTCTAATCAATAAAAAAGGGTCTGTTGCCATGAATATGAACTTTATCCAGTACACAAGTGGCTAACACCAAAAGGTAATCAACACAATATCTCAAGCAGGTCAAATGGTTTGTTTATTTAAGTAAGTCCCAGACCGGTTTCGGCAAACCTGCCTTCCTCAATGGAATATGTAACAAATGATCCCATACATTCATAACCTTTAAATAGTACAACCCTCCAATGACAAATTGTGTTGTATCCTGTATTTTAGCACGAATCAAACCAAGCAAAGGTTCTACTTTATGATTATAGACAGGATCCATGGCAATAGAAGTAACAGACAGAGCTGGCACTCTATTTTAAATAGAAAGGAGAAATACTGGATTATAAAATTGGGGGGGGGGTGTCTTTTCACCAGGTCTTATTGATCATTTATAAAATGTACTAAATTAAAATTTATTAAATTGTGATTTATAACATACAATATGGTGATATTTATTTGTTTATTGTTTATCTCTCAGGAATATTAACAAATGGTATAGGAAATGACTTAATATGTGAAGCTGACTTCCCATTGGAGGGTTGCATTATTTAAAAGTTATGAATGTATGGGATAATTTGCTACATATTCCATTGAGGAAGGCAGGTTTGCCAAAATCAGTTTAGGACTTATTTAAATAAACAAACCATTTAACCTACTTGAGATATTGTGTTGATTACTTTTTGGTGCTGGCAGCTTGTGTACTGGATTTAGTTTGGCTTGGCCCTGCACAAGCCGTACGTGCAGACATCTTTACTGTTGCCATGGATATGAACTTTCCCACTATTTCCGTTACCAGCTTGGTGGATATGGGAATCCTGAGGCAATGTAGAAATGATCTCATGTTTACTGACAACCAATTAATTCTCAGACAAACTAATGCAGTATGTGAACGATGTAGTTACACAATGTCACTACAGGCAAAGCTCTCACATAAAAGTAATCCTAATGTCAATAATGTTGTCAGTAGTACACACGCTGCACTCATCACACACAATTTAAAGCAGACATATAGACACACATATGCTGAGGTGCTTAAATGCAACCTTCCTAAACCCCAAAGACCTCCTAGATGAAGTACACATAATAAATACCATCAGCAGCCCCAAATGCACTGTTTTAAAACAACGCCTACATCAACACATACAGCCACGTCTCACAGAGCCTCTATGTCTAAGCCCATAAGGCAAGCCACAACACAATCCAACATTTTAGTCATTGGAGACTCCATTGTGAGACACACTGATGTCCCTCTCACCAAGATGAGTAAGGAAAAAGTCATGGTCAGATGCTTATCAGGGGCTGGGATCTGCCACATTATGCACGCACTCAGGTCATTGGACCACAATTACTAGTATGACTCAGACTCAGTTGTAGTTCATTTGTTTGTAAATGACGTGAGATGTACTTCCCTAGACTACATGAAGAGAGATATCATAGAGCTCTCAGAATGTGTCTCAGGCTGGTATTACCCTAGCATTGAGCAGAATTTTACCTTTGCCAAGGATGATGCCACAATTTGAACAAAAGATGACTGACTTTAATAACTGGCTTAGTTTCTGGTATAATTCTAAGGGGGGTGCAATATTTGTCAGTATGGAAGGAAATGGTCAACAGACCCCCTGCTTTGCCAGGGATGGTCTGCACCTCTCCCCTCTAGGCTTTCAAATATTAGCTAAAAAATTGTCTTCTCCCATATTGCTGTTTTTAGATAATGTAAAACTGAAAGTACTTCCGACATAGCAAATCAAAACCATGAAAATCTAAAGGTATTACTGCTCAGTGCTAGAAGTTTAAACAAAAAACTCCACTCCCTAGAAGCTCTCTTCACCCTAGAGAATGCTGACATCTGTGTGGTCACTGAAACATAGTTTAAAGCCATGGAGAGTACACCAACAGTGCAAGGTTATAATGCCTTCCACACAGTTAGACAAGCTACTACACAGACAGAGACTAAAGATGAAAGTGTCTCCATTTACATCAAAAATAAATATACTTCAAGGCTGGTCAAACAGGACAATGCACTTGAGCTTCTCCATGTTCAAATCACCATGGGCAAAATCCCATACCACTTCCTTGCAAGATATAGGTCTCCTTCTATGACCCATGAAACCCATACCATGTATTTAAACTTATTGGAAACACTCACCATCCAACCCAGTACCATATTCATGGATGACTCTAATTACCACACTAACTGGGAATCCTATATGACACCAAATGTGCAGGCACAAAGATTCCTGGATTTTGTAAACACAAATTACATGGACCAGATTACAAACTTCGTGCTTCTCACGTCAGATGTCACAACCTTCATGACACCCATGCAGATGGAACTGGAAGTTCAACTGCTGAATCCTACATTAAGGCACTGTACGAGCCTACTCACTTATGCATGGGCTGAGCCATCCCAAATAGAACCAAGACGCTGTCCTCTAAAAAAAGGAAGCCAATCTGGTGGTCCCCTGCCATAAACATGCTGTACAACAGAAGGAATAAACTGTTGCAGAATAGAGGAAGAGCCCAGGATTCAAAAAACTCCCTCACCAGCCTCAGCAGAAAGCTGAGAGCCCTCATAAAATCTTCCATAGCTAGTTACAAAAATAAAATTGCCAAATTTTCCAAAGACAACCACAAGGCATTCTATAGTTATGTCAAGAATCAAATGGCAATGCTCAGATCTGCTCTTAGCTACAAAAGAATGGCATTAAATATACTGATCCCAAGGATACTGCCAATATCATGGCAGATCGATTCAGTGCCAACTTCACTCCCCTCTCACCCTCTAAAGGGTCCATCTCAATACCAAAAGAATGCCAAATTCTGGTAATCATGGCCCCTCAGGTAAAAACCGCACTCTCCAAAGCCAAGAATACAGCATCCATGGGAGCAGACGACATCCTGGGCTGTGTACTGCATGAACTACAAAATGAACTGGCACCTCACCTATGTGTCATGTTTAATCATATGCCTCACCTCAGGCTTCATGCCTACAGAGTGGCACACAGCTACAGTCATCCCACTCCACAAGACGGGAACCACTTTGGATCCCGGGAACTACCGTCTCATCAGTCTGATGAGCCTGATCTGCAAGACCATGGAATGTATTATCATGGAACTTATAAACAAAGAAATTGGCAACCCTCAGACACTGGACCCCACCAATTTTGGGTTTGTGAAGGGCTGATCTTGCATCCTGAACCTGACCAACTTCTTTGAATCAATCTTTAGAGCTGTGGATGAGGGTAAGTTGGTTCACACAGCCTACTTGGACCTCGCCAAGGCTTTTGACACTATCCCCTACTCTGGAATCATAGATAAACTTACTAAGCTGGGCATTAATACCTATGTTACTCAAGGGGTTGCAAACTGGCTTACTGATAGAACACACACTGTAAAAGTAGTCAACTCCAAATCCAGCTCCAGACAAGTGACAAGTGGTGTACCGCAGGGTTCTGTCCTGGGACCACTCTTCTTTGGCATCTACTTCTCTGAAGTACAGGCCAACACTAATCGACTCTGGCTTACAAAGTTTGCAGATGACTGGAAGCTGGGAGCCATTATTGAATCCCAGATAATGTGGATATACTACAAAAGGGCCTTACCGAAACAGATGCCTGGTGCCAGAGCCATGGGCTCAAGCTAAATGCCAAAAAATGTATAGTTGTCCCCTTTGGGAAAAAGTACATACCCGTGAACTACCACATAGGTGGCAGTACACTAAACACTGAAAGTGTGATAAGAGACCTAGGGACACAGGTGGACAGTGGTCTCACCTTTGATAACCACATAGCCACAACAGTTATAAAACCCTTCTACATGGCACACCTCATCACTAAGGGCTTTTCATCCAGAAAAAAGATGTAATTGTCCCTCTGTACTCATCCCTCATTAGACTCATTATAGAATACAATGCCCCGTTTGGTATGTACCTCACAAGACATCTGCAATAACTAGAAAGGCTGCAGAAATACCTCACAAAAAAAAAATCACAGGCCTAAAGCAGATGCCTTATGCTGACTGTCTAAACAAACTCCAGCTATACTCTGTTGCATATTGTCTACTCAGAGGTGATCGCTGCCTAACATACAAGGCCATGTCAAACCCAGAGTTGCTGGACATGCTACACTTAAAGAAATCCCAATCCCTCCGAGCCACAAGCTCCAGGGGTCTTAACCTTATCATCACGATGAATAGAACATGCTGGAGGGATAGGTTACTGACCCAGAGACTCCCCATACTCTGGTATAGGCTGCCCATACATGTCAGGCAGAGTGTCTCAATGGCCCTCTTCAAGAGGAACCTTGACGATTGGATGGGAAATAGGAAATTCACCTCGGGGATCACATCAGTAGCCCTGCTAGACAAGGGTCCAGGAAAGTAAATATTTGTGGGAAGCAATAGCCAGGGAATTATTATGGCTAGGCTTGTATCAGCCCTAGGTCGATAGCCTAGTACCTACCTATGAACCTATGAATACACCAGCTTGGGATATAACCATACTAGACCTGGTACTCACTGATATGGGAGAGTGCTGCACACCCCGTAGTGTAATGTCTTCCCTGGTAAGGTTAGACCACAGAATGGTCTCCTTTGAAGTAAAAATAAAACCTGGACCCCTAGCTAACCCTGGAATATTCAGGAACTACTCTAAGGTTAACTTCCTGCTATTAAGTAATAAGGTGGCAAAATGTCATGCCCCTATAAACCCTGAGAACACTGCTACCTATCTAGCACTGTTCACAAAAACCCTATATATGCATATTAGTAGCTGCAAAGAGGCAGCTGTACCACCCAGGAAGAAGTACAGAACTAACTCAAAAAAAAAACAAGCAACTCTGGTGGAATCACAAAATCAATAGGCTATATAACAGGAGGAAGAAAATCATGGCAAAAATTAAGAGGTGCACACTCAGCAGGATAAAAACACCCCATCAAACTAAATAAACAACTCAGAGGGCAAATAAAGGCTACCAAAGCCAAATTTGAGGGATATTTGGCCTACCAGGCTAAGGAAAATGACAGGGCACTCTTTAGCAATGTCCATAACCTCAAAAGAAATACACAGTTGTGTGCAGAGTTCATTGTAAATGGAGCCACCTATACTGAGCCAGAAGATATAGCAAACCTACTGGCTGATAAATTCAGCTACAACTTTTCCAGTCTCTCCCTATCAACCTTCCCTCAGGAAATACCATCAAATGTAACTCCCCTGCTATCACTAGGGAACAGGTCCTTAATGCTCTCTCTAAGGCCAAGAACACTGCATCAGTGGTCCCAGACAATATCCCAGGATGCCTTCTAAATAGCATGAAATATGATCTGTTACAGCCTCTGGAATTGCTATTTAACTGTAGCCACTAGACAGGCTTCATTCTTCATAAATGGAGAAAGGCAACAGTCATCCCTCTGCATAAAGGTGGGCCATCTACAGACCCTGGAAACTACAGACCCATAAGTCTCACTAGTCTCATACAGTATGCAAAGCCATGGAAATAATTATCATGGAAATGATCAGTAATGATATAGTAAACCTCCGGACACTGGACCCAGCCCAAATTGGTTTCATCAAGGGCAGGTCATGCCTATTAAACCTGGCAGACTTCTTTTAGAACATCACCAAAACAATGGATGAGAGCAAAATGGTTCACACGGCCTACCTTCAACTGGCCAAGGCATTTGACACAGTACCCCATTCAGGCATTGTCAACAAACTCAGGAGGTTAGGTACAAACCCTAAAGTTACCCCGTAGATAGACAGGACCCAGGAAGTTAGAATTGGGAAGTCCACCTCTACACCTCTACAGTCACAAGTGGAGTCCCTCAGGTATCAGTCTTGGGACTGCTCCTATTTGGCATTTACTTCTCTGAAGTCAAGGCCAATGTCAATGGCCTCTGGCTAACTAAATTTGCAGATAATTGCAAATTAGGAGCTATCACTGAATTCCACACCTACACAAATATTCTCCAGGAAGGGCTGACACAGGCATATAATTTGTGTCAAGCCACAGACTAAAACTAAATACCAAGAAATACATGATAGTATCCTTCAGGAAGTCATCCACCCCTGGTAACTATCATATTGACAACACACCCCTTAGAGTTTATCCAGTAGTCAGGGACTTAAGGACACACATAAACAGTAATCTAGCCTTTGACCATCACATCTCTACAGTAGCGAGGAAATCATTCTATGTTGCGCAACTTATAAAAAAGGTATGACATATAGGTCCAAGGAAAGTCATTGTTCCACTGTATTCGGCATTCATCAGAGCTATCACTGAGTACAATGTCCCCTTTGGGCTGTACCTAACCAGGCATATCCAAGAATTGGAATGTCCACAGAGATTCCTCACTAAAAAAATACAGTGTGTAAGTAATATGTCCTATGCAGACAGCATCAATGCCTGATGCCTGTATTCTGTCTCCTACAGGCTGTTGAGGGGAGATTTATGCCAGGCATGCAAGGCATTGTCAGACCCCACTCTGATGGACCTTGTGCATATCTGCAAAACAAAAAGCACCAGAATTACCCATTCTAAAGACTTAAACCTTGCCTGTGATATAAATCAGACCTGCTGGAGAGACAGTGATGTATCACAGAGACTACCCCATCTTTGGAACAGGTTCCCCATCTATGTGAAGCACAGTTCCTCCTTAACCCAATGAAAGTGTAACTTGGACATTTGGATAGGGGACAGGAAATTCATCCCTGGTTTGACACCTATATCTCTAATGGACACAGGCAGCCTGTAAATAGTACATCTCCCAGGCCCCTGCTTTCACTTATCAAGGGTATCAGAACTTGTCTGAGATTTGGGATGCATGGCTAGGCTTAAAAAGGCCCCTGCGGTCATTAGCCTAGTAAACACCTGTGAATCTATGAGCCTATATGATCAACATACAACGTCCCTTGTAATATGTACTGGTCACATGCACTTATTCCATTTTGTTGTGCTGCACTTATGTATACAGGACTGTCCTTTGATCAGTCCTGCACAAGTACAATGATATTTAAATTAATAATAGCGATTCAAAAACTCCCTCAAATCACACCTTCTTAGTTCCTTGTTATGCCCTTGTATCACATAACCCTACCCATACTACTATTAACTCCCCAAATTCCTCTCTGATCACATGCTGGAGCTCTGATCCCCTGTAGGCTTGGTCATCTGAAAGGGTACTTTTAACTGTAGAATCTTACTTGATATATTTTCTTCTCTTACCAATGTATGACTGACATTGTCTTTTTACCCATGTTCTATATTTTCTTTTACCTGGAGTGTTTTTGTTAATTTCTTGTTATATTACTATGCTCAGCATACATGATGCAACCTGTTTTGTGTATTATGCTGGATGTATTGTATTTGTATAACTTGATGTTGGAGCTTTTCTCCCCGGGCCTCCGCTGAAAATGGACCTGGTCCAGTCGGAATTTCCCGGTTAACAAATGTAAAATAAAATAAATAAATAAATTCTGCCACCTGTTGTATTATATTTAAAGTGATACTCAAGCTTACTTTTGTTGAGTCATTTGCTGTTTCATAGCTCTCAACCTTCCATCGCCAAAATGAGGAACACTCACTTTCATAATGTGGAACAAATGGGCAAAATGTGGAGCACATACTAATGGCTTACTAACAACTTCAACTAGGAAGGTCATATGATGGTTTAAATATGCTAGTTTTACATAAAAAGAAGATCATTTAATGAATTTAATGAATTAATATGATTAATTTCAATTTACCAAGGATTTCACTTAAAAAATTCCTAACACTGAATGTGTGATAATCTCTTTCAATGTGGAACTTTGAGGAATTTCGAGGAACATGAACTTTTTAAGACCCCAAATGAGGTACGTTCCTCCTAATGAGGTACACTTGAGAGGTATTGTTTAACTGTTGCACATCACTGTGTTGTTTGTGTCTTTTGTGCAGAGGCGTGTTTATAGCCAACCAACCCCAATGCACTATGCCTGTGTTAGACACTGGCCATTTACTTCAATGTACTTTGCCTGGACTTGCACCCCATTTTGTTGTATTTCTTTATTCTTTATACTTATTTTCTCTTTCTGGCATTTCCTCACTAATGTAGGCCTATGTTATCCATCTCCCTTTCCCCTTATAAGTTTTGCTTACATGTTTCATGTACATGGCATATGTTATGTGTATGTTTATCTGGTACAATATGAGCTTGTACCTTCATGTTGAACATCATACACTTGAAAAGCATATGCACACAAGGTGTTAGCATTTGAGAAGATTTCATCAGTTTTTATTTATTTATTTAATCTTATTGGGACAGAGACCATTTTCAGTGGAGGCCCAGGGAGAAACATTCCAGATCCATGTCTTTAGAATGTGGGAGGAAACCAGAGCACCCAGAGGAAACCTATGCAAATGCAGACTTCGTACAGAAGGCACCCCATACAAGAATCCAACCAGAGAACCTCTTCCTACAAGGTGACAATGCTAAGCACTGCACTAGAGTGCCACATATTGTTTGTGTATGTTGTAGAGTGCCACCTATTGTTTGTGTATGTTGTAGAGTGCCACCTATTGTTTGTGTATATCGTTCTTGTGTGTTGTGCATTACCCACAGAGTGATAAGATTCCTGCCTATGCACAGGTTTCTGTTCTTAGTTTTCCTTAATCATATATGTATTATTATTTACTTCATATTCCATCTCATTGGTGTGGGTATTTGTGATGAACCTTCTGCCTATATGGCTTATGTAATGCCATTGCATGTCACACATCAACATAGTATACTTGAACACATATATGTGTTACCTCTGGCAGGGCACATGTCTTTGATATATGGATCCCATTTCTCCTGTGATTGTGGTGTATATACTATTTATTTATTACACACATGCATGGCACGTGTCTTTGATATATGGATCCCATTTTTCCAATGATTGTGGTGTGTATACTTATTTATTTATTACACACATGCAGGGCATGTATCTTTGACATATGGATCACATTTCTCCTGTGATTGTGGTGTGTATACTTATTTATTTATTATACACATGCAGGGCATGTGTGTTTGATATTTGGATCCTATTTCTCCTGTGATTGTGGTGTGTATACTTATTTATTTATTACACACACTCATAGCACATGTCTTTGACATATGGATCCCATTTCTCATGTGACTGTGGTGTGTATACTTATTTACTTTTTAATTACACACATGCAGGGCATGTGTCTTTGACATATGGATTCCATTTCTCCTGTGACTGTGGTGTGTATACTTATTTATTTATTAATTACACACATGCAGGGCATGTGTCTTTGACATATGGATTCCGTTTCTCCTGTGATTGTGGTGTGTATACTTATTTATTTATTACACACATGCAGGGCACATGTCTTTGACATATGGATTCCATTTCTCCTGTGATCATGGTGTGTATACTTATTTATTTATTACACACATGCAGGGCACATGTCTTTGACATATGGATTCCATTTCTCCTGTGATCATGGTGTGTATACTTATTTATTTATTATACGCATGCATGGCACGTGTCTTTGATATATGGATCCCATTTCTCCTGTGATTGTGGTGTGTATACTTATTTATTTATTACACACATGCAAGGCATGTGTCTTTGACATATGGATTCCATTTCTCCTGTGATTGTGGTGTGTATACTTATTTATTTATTAGCAATACAAAAAAAGCAGTAAAACCACCAGGCTGTTATCTTCCTTTTAATAAAACAAGATAAAACAAAGTTAAAATCACAAGCGCTTTCGGGAGAGTACCCTTCATCAGATAAAATACATCACATGCAGTACATACGTATAAATAAAAGACAACCAATGACAATTCAGTATGCCACCCACCTACTCTTTAAGGCTAGTTTTAATGTTATTAACCCATTCAAACCTGGATGCTTATGAGCTGTAAGTTCTATAATCCACTTGAATTCATTAAATTCCATATAGTTTACCAGATCCACTTATCCTATCCTAGACTTCACAACCTGCAAGGCCATAAATTTAAAAACATGTCCTGTATTTTCCATCACATGTTGATTTAATGCGTTATGTTCATTGTTTAACCTTATATCCGAGAGACGTTTCAAAATTCTTTGTTTGAACATGCAGTTTGTCTTGCCTATGTAAAAAGATGCACAAGACTGACACTGAGCTACATAGACAGTATTACGTGTCTTACAATCTGCGTATTCATTCATATAATAAATCTTGTTTGTAACTGGATGTTTAAAATAATATTTTCTTATAAGGACAGGCTTGCAGCATCCACATCTATAAGTACCCTTACTTTGTATGCTAGTTTTCGGTACCCATCTATTCTTACAACATAACTGTGAAGACTGGTAGAGAAGGGTAAAGGCTACCAGCCTAGCCAGATAGAATTGTGCAGATAATTCTATCATTAGTAAATACTGTGAAATGTTGAACTTAAAACACTGTGGCAACATTGCCATCTCCTGTAAAGAAAGCTAAGTCAAGCATTTCTTGTTGGTCCATTGAAATTAAAATTACTTTGAAGTTAGAATTTGGAGTTGATGAATCTGGAGTAAGCATCCTGCCTATTGTTTTAGCTTAAGGAATAATTACCAGAATTTACATATGGAATGTCCTTTATTGCTCTAAGTGTAAAATAATGTAAATGCAGTTTCTGTCAGCCTGGAAACTCCAGGAAGTGTAAACATATAATATAATGTTTTAGCAGAACTGCAGTTTCAATTTAAATAGTGAGAACTAGAGATTATTAAGCATTTTTGTCTGACTATCCAACGCAGCACTGTGCCTTATGCTTTATGTAAGTAAGTTATTTTAGAAGTGTGTTTTCTTGTACAAATAATTAAGACTATAAAGATTAGACTAAGTGTTTTTCTGTGATGTCAGAACTGTACTACTGATTTATTTTAAGTATTTCTGTGTGATCTCTGAACTTTTGACTAGCACTGTGTAGTAGAAAGTATTGTCTGGTGGTTTTAATTATTTATTATTAAATATTTTAAAACCTTTTAACTGTGGCTGGTTTGTGTAGAGATAAGTTAAGCTCTAGAGTACATTGCATATTTATAGAGTTTACTGTCTAAGTCACTCCAAAAAAACCTTGTCTGATTAGTCACATCTACCAATTGGATAATAATATTGCACAGTAATAATTGGACACCCTTTTAAGGACTTTTGGGTAGCTGATAAATATTAGCTGGGTGGTGGCAAGTGGTACTACCATATAGTCTGAGTAAAAGGGGCACAGCTGGAGAACCTGTGCCAGCTTTCTCCAGGAGTGTCTGTGTGGTTGTATAAACTCTTATCTCAAAGTGTGTGTGTGTCAGCTACTTGGGCAGGGACACGACGCACTGGTTGGACAGAGAGGGTGCTGGAGATTTTAGCTTGCCCAGCTAGGCTGAGATCTGGACCCTATAACTGTGCCAGTGGGGAGTCTTATTGGGGACCTCGGGAGCAAGGGGAGTGACCAGCCCCGGACTGACTGTGATCTTTGTGTGCTCTTAAGGGAAATTTCACTTTACTGTGTGTATTTGTTATCCTTTCCTCATATATGAGACGCCTTCTCTGGTGTTAGTGGTGAGGATTGAGGCTGCTTCATTGCTGGGCCAAGGCATGGGCTTCACATATTAATTGGTGGTAGTGGTTGGGATATCCACCTCACATATTAATTGGTGGCAGTGGTTGGGATATCCACCTCACATATTAATTGTTTGACAGTGGTGGGATATCCACATCGCATATTAATTAGTGGGCAAACACTAATTGGCTTGTAGTGGTGTGGGTAGAGTGTATCCTGTAGCTTGTGTACAGTGAGCTTTGAAGGTGTTTTGTACTCTAAATCAGCCACACAGTGAATACTCAGAGTTCAGATCACAATTGTTTTATTTCTTTTATTAGCTTAGTTAGTCAGGGTGAGCAGGCAGCATGTCAGCAGAGGAGTATGGAAAGCTGACAAGGAGCCAGCTGGCAGAGATGTGCCAGGCTAGGTGACTGGTGCATGGAAACCTGACTAAGGCAGACATGATTGTAGCCTTGGTTACAGCTGCATCAGAAAACAGCAACCAGAAGGACAATGATACTGGAAGTGGAGATATAATTCCCTCGAAGAATGGACAGCTCACCCTTTCTGCAGTGGACTTAAAAATCCAGCTGGAGCTAAAGAGATGAGTTGGAGGCCAGGCGTGTGGCATTAGAGGCAAATGAGAGACTGTGATGTTTGCAGGCTGAGGAGAATGAGAAACTGTTACGTCTACAAGCTGAGGAACAAGAGAGATAGAGGCAGCATGAGAGGGAAATGCTGACTCTTCGCCAGAGTCATGGAGGTAATGAGGAAGAGAGTAACTGGAACCCAGAAGCACAAAAGGTCAATAAATTTCTTCCGCAGTTTAAAAAGGGGGATAATTTTAATAGTTTCATTCATATGTTTGAGAGGGTGTGTAAACAGTATGAAGTTGACCAAGGGCTCTGGGTATGGTTCCTGACCCTCTTACTCCATGGTAAAGCTGTAACTGCATTATCTAAAATGCCTAACATTGCATGTTTTGGTTATACTGCTGTAAATTACTTTCAGAACTGTTTAAGCTAACACCTGAAATGTATAACAAAAGGTTTCATGAGCATAGATGCAAGGCAGATGAATGTGTGTGTGAATATGTTGCTGAATTGAGCACTAATTTCCATAGGTGGGTGAGTGGATGTCAGGTCACCACTTTTGAAGGGCTGGTAGATCTTTTGGTGAGGGAACAAGCCCTTAGCACTTTGCCTGAGGACATGAGGATCTGGTTAGCTGATAGACAATGTGCTACTTCAGATGAGTTGGGGAAGAAGGGAGACCTATACCTGGCATGCAGGGCAGCCCTGCACAGGAAGGGGAACCCCAGTACTGCTCATGGGTCTAAAGGAACCCATGGTGGGCAGCAGAGACTGCCACAACAGCATCTGCCAGTAGCAGGGGAAGCCACTAGTCCAGGTACACGTCAAGGACATAGGGTGAAATGTTTTGAATGCAACCAGTGGGGCCATTTGGCATACATATGTCCACAGAGTCAAGGTGGGAAACCAAAGGTGAGAGAGCTAGTAAGTGGGAAAGACAAAATGTCAATAGTGGGTTGTCTTGAGACAAAAGGGGTACTAAACTACATCCTGCAGATGTCCTGAGAGGGAAGGATTTGGATGAGGCAGTGCCATGTACTTATGCAGTTACACACAGTTAGGCTAGGAGACAAGCATGTGGGTTGGTAGCCTGGGGGAGACCCAGACAGACCTCATACTTGCCATGACTGGTGAGGTGGTTACTTCAGGGAGGGCACTACTCTGTAGCAATGAGACTGAAGGTGAGCCACAGCTGCTTATGGGTACTGATGTTCCCTTGGACAGAGTGACTGCAAAGGTAGAGGTGAGTAGTAGTACCCAGGCTGACAGTGAGGCACCACTGTCAGAGGATGCCAGACTTCCTATGGAAGGGGAAGTGGAAAGGGTTACAAGGATGGATTTGAGACAGGCTCAGCTCTCAGACCCTACATTGCAAGGCCTGAGGCAGGTAGCTAGGGAGGCACCTGATTCCCAAGGGAAGGGGGAATCTGTATACTGGGACAAACGGTTACTGTATAGTGAGTGGACCCCTGAGTTAGGGCTAGCAGGTGAGAGAGTACAGCAGTTGGTAGTGCCTAGAGTTTACCATCTGGCACTTCTAGCCATAGCTCATGATATTCCCTTTACAGGTCATATGGGCCTAAAATGTACAAAGAGGCATATTATGCAGAACTTCTATTGGCCTAGACTTTCCAGAGATGTAACAGGTACTGCAGGACCTGTAAGCAGTGCCAAATGGTAGGCAAGACAGGAGACAAGGTGAGAGCTCCCTTGACTTGATGTATTTGCCTGTGACTGAGGAGACATTTCAGAGGGTAGCTATGGATATTGTGGGTTCTCTGAGGACCTAAAGTTCCACAGGGAAAAAGTATATCCTAGTGGTAGTGTATTATGCTACAAGATACCCTGAGGCAGTGGCTTTGTCCTCCATTGAGGCAGAGAAGGTGGCAAATGCTTTGTTAGAGATTTTCAGCAGGGTAGGTTTCCCAAAAGAACTACTGACTGACAGAGGTGCCAATTTCATGTCAGACCTGCTGGCTTGTCTGTGGAAGTCCTGTGGGGTGAAACACATGAAGACCACCCCCTGTAAACCTCGGACTAATGGTCTTGTTGAGAGGCTAAACTCTACAATCAAGTCCATGCTACAAGCATTTTCAGATCAGTTTAAGAGGGAGTGGGACAAATATTTGCTTACAGAGAAGTTCCCCAGAAATCCACAGGTTTTTCACCCTTTGAGTTGCTGTATGGGCATAGGGTGAGGGGACCTCTAGATTTAATTTGCGATGAGTGGGAAGGTGAGTGCGAGTCTCAAAAGGAGTCTGTTGTGGCATATGTCCTAAACCTCAGGACAAGGCTCAGGGAACTCATAGGCTTGGCCCAGGAGAACCTGGCAGAAGCTCAACAACAGAAAAAGGTGTGGCATGGCAGGAATGCTTGAGCTAGAGAGTATGCTGTGTGGCAACAGGTAATGGTTCTCATTCCTGTCAGTTACAACAAACTGAAAGCAGCTTGGGAGGGACCCTACAAGGTGGTAAGAAAGGTAAGTGATGTTAACTACATGGTGGAACTGCTAGGCAGATGGCAGGGGCACAAATTGTACCATGTTAACATGATGAAACCTTATCATGATAGGGAGGCCCTTGTGCTGAGCATTTGCAGTGGATTGCAGGAGGAGTCTGAGGAAGATCTGTGGACTGATTTCCTCAGTGAGGCTCAGGCTGAAACCACAGTGGAAGGAGTAGCAATGCCCCAGCAGATATCTCCTACCCAGGTTTGAGAAATCCAAGCAGTGTTGCAGGAATTTGTAGACGTGTTCACTTGGAAACCAGGGTTCACCAACCTAGTGCAGCACCAGGTGGATACAGGACCCCAAAGGCCTATTATGCAGCCCCCTTTTAGGGTGCCTGAGAGAGAGTCAGACAGACCCTGAGAGAGGAGGTACAGGAGATGTTGGAACTAGGGGTGATTCAAAAGTCCAACAGTCCCTGGGACTCCCAGTAGTGCTGGTGCCAAAGAAGGATGGTAGCACCAGGTTCTGTGTGGACTGCAGGAAATTAAATAGTCGCACAGAGTCAGATGCTTACCCCATGCCTAGGACACATGAGGCCTCAGAGCATCTGGGTGGGGATAAGTATCTTACAACCATTGATCTTACCGAGGGTTACTGGCAGGTGCCCTTGACTCCCAGTGCTAGAGAGAAGTCAGCCTTTGTGACTCCTTTTGGCTTGTATGAGTTTGCAAAGATGCCCTTTGGGATGAAGAATGCCCCATCGACTTTCCAGAGGCTGGTAGCTCATATCCTAGCAGGAGCAGGAGGGTTTGCCCTTGCTTACCTAGATGATATTGCCATCCACAGCCATTCCTGGCCAGAGCACCTTCAGCATGTCAGGGAGGTGCTGGGCAGACTATAAAGGGCAGGGTTGACCATTAAGCAGAGCAAATGTCAGGTGGGTATGGTGGAGGTCTCCTATCTAGGACATAGAGTGGGGAGTGGTAAGATAAGGCCAGAACCTACCAAAGTGGAAGTCATTTAGGCATGGCCTGCACCTGTTACTAAAAAGCAGGTGAGGGCATTTTTAGGGACAGCAGGGTACTATAGAAAGTTCATCCCCAGTTATAGTACCATAGCTGCTCCCCTCACAGACCTGACAAGGAAGAACAGGACAGATAAGGTAGTGTTGACTCCAGCATGTGAGCAGACTTTCCAGAAGCTTAGAGAAGCTTTGGGAGGACCCCCTGTGTTAGCCAGTCCAGATTACAGCAAAGAAGTTGTTGTGCAAGTGGATGATTTGAACCATGGGGTGGGGGCTGTACTTAGCCAGATTTCTTCAGAGAGGGGAGAGCACCCAGTAGTTTATCTCAGTCATAGGCTCCAACCCAGGGAGGAATGCTATGCAGCTGTAGAAAAGGAATGTCTAGCCATAGTGTGGGCATTGCAGAAACTTCAGCCTTATCTGTATGGAAGGGAATTCACTGTTATGACAGATCATAACCCCCTAATATGGTTAAACAGAGCCAGCCAGCAAAATGCCAAGTTGCTAAGATGGATCCTAGGGTTGCAAACGTATGATATGTCAGTGCAGCACGGCAGTGGGAGTAGCAATGCCAATGCAGATGGGCTCTCAACACAGGGAATGAGGTAGGTATACCTACATAGACCTAACCCTCTCAAGTGGCATTTCTCAAGGGCCACTTGAAATACTAGCTTGATGTCTCCGGGGGGAGGAAATGTGAAGACTGATAGGGAAAGGTGAAGGCTGCCAGCCTAGCCAGATAGAATTGTGCAGATAGTTCTATCATTTGTAAATACTGTGAAATGTTGAACTTAAAACAATGTGGAGACATTGCCATCTGCTGTAAAGAAAGCTAAGTCAAGCATTTCTTGTTGGTCCTTTGAAATTAAAATTACTTTATGTCTGTTCCTTTGAAGTTAGAATTTGGAGTTGATGAGTCTAAAGAAAGCATCCTGCCTATTGTTTTAACTTAAGGAATAATTACCAGAATTTACATGTGGAATGTCCTTTATTGCTCGAAGTGTAAAAGAATGTAAATGCAGTTTCTTTCAGCCTGGGAACTCCAGGAAGCGTAAAAAGATGATGTAATGTTTTAGCAGAACTGTAGTTTCAATTTAAACAGTGAGAACCAGAGATTATTAAGCATTTTTGTCTGACTATCCAACTCAGCACTCTGCCTTATGCTCTGTGTAAATAACTTATTTTAGAAGTGTGTTTTCTTGTAGAAATTGCTAGGACTATAAAGATTAGACTAAGTGTTTTTCTGTGACATCAGAACTGTCCAACTGATTTGTTTAAAGTATTTCTGTGTGATCTCTGAACTTTGGATTAGCACTGTGTAGTAGAAAGTATTGTCTGGCGGTTTTAATTATTTATTATTAAATATTTGAAAACCTTTTAACTGTGGCTGGTTTGTGTTGAGATAAGTTAAGCTCTAGAGTACATTGCATATGTATAAAGTTTACTGTCCAAGAAACTCCAAATAAGCTTTGACTGTTTAGTCACATCTACCAATTGGATATTAATATTGCACAGTAAAAATTGGACACCCATTTAAGGCCTTTTCAGTAGTTGATAAATATTAGCTTGGTGGTGGCAAGTGGTACTACTGTATAGTCTGGTAAAAGGGGCACAGCTGGAGATCCTGTGCCAGCCTTCCTCAGAAGTGTTTGTGTGGTTGTGTAAACTCTTATCTCAAAGTGTGTGTGTGTCAGTTACTTTGGCAGGGACACAAAGCACTGGTCGGACAGAGAGGGTGCTGGAGATTTTAGCTTGCCCAGCTAGGCTGAGATCTGGACCCTATAGCTGGGCCAGTGGGGAGTCCTACTGGGGACCTGGGGAGAAAAGGAGCGACGATCCCCAGACTGACTGTGATCTCTGTGTGCTCTTAAGGGAAATTGAACTTCACTGTGTGTATTTGTTATCCTTTACTCATATATGAGATGCCCTCTCTGGTGATAGTGGTGAGAATTGAGGCTCCTTGATTGCTGGGCCAGGGCACGGGTGTCACATATTAATCCTTCAGGTTTTTATTTCCCAATAACCAAAGGAAAGGGTGTGACCAACTAGCATGCTTATCCTATCATCAGTTAGTAAAATCTTCCATTTGCATCTAATAATGTTACAAATGTCCTTAATATCACTATTATAAGTTAATGTAAATGATTCTGATGACATCAACCTCAATAAGGTCTTTATCGAACTGCATATCATTTGTACAAAGGTGTGAGATTCTATTCATTTGTCCCCTGACAGTATTGTCAAAGGGGTTTACTATTAAAAGGTCGAACGGCACTCCTTCGAATGTCGTATAGTCGACAACGGAATGCCGAAACTGCTAATCGCGAACTCGGAAAAACAATCTAGGAATGGGTTTCAACATGGGTCGAGGTAGGGGAGATGTTTGTAGTTAAGAATAATACAAACACCTGCCTCAACCCATGTTAACACTGTTCCTAGATTGATTTTCCGACTTCGACATTCGACATTTACGACCTTCCGGTGTTGACTATACAACATTCGAAGGAGTACCGTTCAACCCTTTAATAGTAAACCGTCAAAGGTATGTCTGGGGTGCATGCTGTTGTAGGCCAATAAACTGCTTTTTAAATAAAGACGTTTGTATATTGCCCTCATTTCCCTTGCTTACACATACATTAGACAACAACCTTAACTTCGACACCCATATCAATAATACACTAAAAACTGTTAACAGAAAACTAGGCTCTCTCTCTACAGGATCAAACCCTTCCTTTCTCCAGCAGCTAGAATAACTATTGCTCACACTCATCTAATCTCTACACTCCTCTATGCCTCACCCATATATACTAATCTTTCTAAGAGTACCCTCAACAAAATAGAAAAATCCTAGAATAACATTGCCAGATTTGCCACAGGCAACCCATTTAGAACCCACCATTGTTATAATCTAAAGCAGCTAGGATGGCTTGAGCTACAAAATCAGCTTAAATTCCACCAACTGACCATTGCTCACAAGACCCTTTACCAACCTATCAATACTCCTATACTATCTGCCCTCATCATCCCCTATAATAATCTTAAAACCTTAGGTTCATCACATAAACTTCTTGTAAATATTTGTAAATCCAACAACATGGCTGGTGACTCTCTCTTCTGTAATACTGTCAACAAATCCTGGAACCTTCTTCCCAGTAACATTTCATCACTGTCCTCGATATCATCTTTCAAAAACAAACTGAACACTTTGCTGAGAATACACTGGTTGTGTCCCTGTACTAAACCGGACTAATCAACTAGCTCTTCTAACTAGGTTCTGCCTACCGGTTACTGCTCATTAACAAGCCCTATTTTCCGTAATAACAATCACGCCTTTACCTTCTAGATAATGTTGCTTACATCTTCTGTGGATACTTAATTATTGTGATTTTTTTTTTTAATAATTATACAATAATCTGTCTTCTTTGTTAAATTATGTAATGTACCTGCCTTGTGCATTGTGATATGAATTTTGTGTTCTCAGAGCATATGTCCCCAAGCATCTACTGAAAATGGGCATATATCCAGTTAGACTAGCCGGTCAACAAAAGTAAAACAAAATAAAATTAATAAATAAGTAAATAAAATAAACATCCAAGAAGTCAAAGCTTTCTGTAGAGAAACATGATGAAAATCTAAGGAAGGTAGTACTAATTCTGTGATCGTGGGGTGTATATATACTTATTAATTACACACATGCAGGGCACATGTCTTTGACATACGGATCCCATTTCTCCTGTGATTGTGGTGTGTATACTTATTTATTTATTACACACATAGGTTCATAGGTTCATAGGTTTATACTAGGCTATCTGCCCTAAGGCATTTATAAGCCTAGCTCAAAGTTTTGTGGCTTATGCCACCCCTTATATGAAAAAATACTGTGCCCATTAGTTTGTTGTGCCTCTGTCCAGCAGTGACACAGAGATGATTCCCGGGGTAAACCTACGATCTCCCATCCACTGGTCAAGATTTCTCTTGAACAGAGCCAGCGAGGTGCTCTGCCTCACATGGACCGGGATTTTATTCCACAGCATAGGGAGTCTCTGAGTGATAAATCTATCCCTCCAGCACGTCCTATTTATATCCGTGCTAAGGTTTAAGTCGCTTGCTCTAGTGGTTTTGGTGGATTTGGATTTTTGAGGTGGAGCATGTCCATTAATTCCGGGTTGGACATGGCCTTGTATGTCAGGCACATGTCACCTCTGAGCAGACGGTATGCGACTGAATAGAGCTGGAGTTTCTTCAATCTGGCAGCATATGACAGATTTTGGAGTCCCTTTATCCTTTTGGTGAGGAACTTTTGGGGTCTCTCCAATTGCTGCAGATGTTGGGTGAGATACATCCCGAATGGGGCATTGTACTCGATCATTGGTCTGATAAGTGAAGAGTACAGGGGAACAATGACCTCACTAGATCTGGATGTGAATCCCTTCATGATCAGGTGGGCAATGTAGAAGGTCTTTCTAACCACTTTAGCAACGTGAGTGTCAAAAGAAAGGCCACTGTCAACCTGGGTCCCCAGGTCCCTGATAACCTTTTCTGTGCTTAGTGGATTGCCACCTATATGGTAGCTTGGGGTTACCTTGTTTTTCCCGAAGGGTATGACTATACATTTTTTGGCGTTTAACTTCAGGCCATGGCTCTGACACCAGCTATCTGTTTCCGTGAGTCCCTTCTGAAGGATATCCGTGTCCGATGCACTTTCCACTATGGCGCCCAGTTTGCAGTCGTCTGCAAACTTTGTCAGCCAAAGTCCTCCCATGTTGGCCTGTACTTCTGAGAAGTTGATGCCGAACAATAGGGGGCCAAAGACCGAGCCCTGTGGGACACCACTTGTGACCGGCTTGGAGTCTGACATAGCGCCAGCAACTCTAACCCTGTGGGTTCTGTCCTTAAGCCAGTTTGCAACCCATCTTGTGACATATGGGTTTACATTTAAGCTGGTAAGTTTTTCTACAATACCCGAGTGGGGTATTGTGTCGAAAGCCTTTGCAAGGTCAAGGTAGGCTGTATGGACTGCCTTTCCCTCATCAATGGCCTTGGTGACTGTTTCGAAGAAGTCGACCAAGTTCAAAAGGCATGATCTGCCCTTGACGAAGCCAAACTGGGTCGAGTCCAATGTCTGCAAGTCCCCTATATCTTTGTTTATGAGCTCCATTATGATCCTCTCCATAGCTTTGCAGACTAGACTTGTTAAGCTTATGGGGCGTAATTACCAGAGTTTGTAGAGGCACCGCCGTTGTGGAGTGGGATCACAGCTGCCGTACGCCACTCCTTGGGCACGTATCCTGTGGTAAGGCTGAGATTAAACAGCTGCCTTATGTGCGGATTTAATTCCTCACTTAGCTCGTGTGGCACACAGCTGGGGACACCATCCGGTCCCATTGATGCTATGTTTTTAGCTTTAGAGAGAGCAGCTTTCACCTGCGCATTTGAGATGTCTGGGAGGCTACACTCCGCTGGGATAGTTATCTCTCCTTTGGGGGGGAGAGGAGGGTGAAGTTTGCAGTGAACCTGTCTGCCAGTATGTTGGCAATGTCTGTGGGTTCAGTTATTTTTGTATCATTTTGGACTAATTCTGAGCATATCTGGGAGTTTCCACCCAGGTTCCTAACATAGCTGAAAAAGGCCTTATGATTGTCCTTTGAATCCATGGCAATTTTTCTCTCAAAATTGGCCTTAGTTGATTTTATGAGTGCTCGTATTTTTTTACTAATAATGATCAGAGGTGACTTCCCTTTTATAGATTTTGTTCTATCATGTAATAGCTTTCTCCTCTTATTGTAAAGTTTGTTAATGGCTGGGGTCCACCAGACTGGACGTTGCCCTTTGTGGAAAGAGTCTTGGTTTTATTTGGGATTGCCTGATCCATGCAGTCCTGGAGGTGTTCATAGAAGGCATTTGTAAGGGCTTCAGCAGCTTGGGTTGTGGTTTCCACTGGCTCAGGGGCCTTGAAGGATACCACACAAGTCTTGAGTAGTGTGAAGTTTGCTTTAGAGAAGTTCTTCACTGTGGTTTTTTTTGTTTGGGGTGGGGGTGGAATGTGGATTTCCAGTGAGATTAGTTTATGATCAGATCTCACCAATGAGGGATATACTTCCGGTGTGGAGCATTTTGTCCCCATGTTTGTGATAATGAGATCTAGTATATTTTCTCCTCTCATGGGAACAGTGACTAGCTGTTCCATGCCATTTGAATTTATGAACTCCAGGAACCATTGGGCTAGAAAGTTAGGGCTTGAGTAATGTTCCCAGTCTTTATTCGGGTAGTTGAAGTCACCCAATATGATGGTGTTTGGAGATACATTTATACCCTCCAGTGTCTTCAGGAAGGCTGTGTGGGGCTCCTGAGTTTGAGAGGGTGGCCTGTAGCATGCTACAATTTGTAGAGCAGTTTTGCCTATGGTTAGTTGCACCTGGATGGTTTCGAAGCCGTGCATTGCCACCAACCAGGAGGTGTGGGTATCCTTTATGAATATGGATTCACCCGCTCCTTTTGTGGTGTGGTCCGGGTTTTGGGGCCGAACGCATGATATGAGGTAAAACCTAATAGTGCCGGGTGCTCTCAGGAGCCTTGAACCAGGTTTCAGTTACAGCACAGACATCGATGTTCTCCATACTGAGAAGGGCCTCGAGTGCGTGCATTTTGAGATTTAGACTTCTGGCATTGAGCAGCATTACCCTCAGTTTCTTCCCATTTTTGTTTTCTAGGGTGGTAGGTTTAGAATTTGAGCCTTGCCTAAAAAGCACTATGGGGGTGGCAAGAGCCTTAGCCAATATCCGGAATCCCAGGGGTGACAGGTGCAAGCCGTCCCTTGCGAAGCAGCGTGGCTTGTCAAGCATGTCATCCCAGGCAGACAGACACTGGATCCCCTTTGAATGACACCAGACATTAAGCCAATTGTTAAAGCTGATCATCTTTTCTCTATATTGTGGCATCATTCTTGGTGGAGGAAGGATACTGCTCAGGATCAGGGTCATACCTGCCTGGGCTACATAATCAGAGAGCTCCTCTATGTCTCTTTTCATGTAGTCCAGGGAGGTACGTCTCAGGTCGTTCACACCAGCATGGACAATGAATGTGTCATATTTGTACTTGCCGTGGAGTGACCCAAGTGCTTGTGTTATGTGGCAGATTCTAGCGCCCGATAGACAGCTTACTGTGACCCTCTCCTCGTTCAGCCTGGTGAGTGGGACGTCAGTGTGTCTGACTATGGAGTCACCTATGACAAGTATGTTTGGTGTTGTATTTGGCCTTAAGGGCTGTGACTGCTTTGCACACTGATTTTGTGGTTCATGTGTTGCTTGTGGGGTGTCTTTAGGTGGCAGTTGTTTGGGTGTCTGCTTTGGAGGCCTCTGCTGTTTAGGTAAATTTTTACTCAGAGCCTCCGAGTATGTCTTTGTGTGTTTATGTGTTTGATTCAGTGGTGTGGTAGCATTATGTGAGGCTGGTTTTGTGGTGTGTGTAGTTGCCTTCTCCTCCTGTCTGGTCTTGCCAGTCCTGAGTTGAGAGAGCTCAGCCTCCAGTTTGGCTAAATAGCTGCATCTCTCGCAAGTATTTGTGTTATGTGGGAGGAGGAGAGGGTTGTCTGTGTACATGAGGCATTGCCTCAATATTCCCAGATTCACCAATTGGGCAGAAAAGGACGCCAGCATCTGGCCCTTCGACATGCTAGAAAAATTAAGAAGTTGAGACTGAATAAGGGAGGACTTAGTAAGGAAGTGGGTACTCCTGGGGGGGGTTTCGCAAGTGAGGGACTTTGTATAATATAGAAGTGACAAGTGCTGAGCTTTTTTTTTTTTTTGAGAAAAAAAAAAAACTTTTAGGAACAAGTGCTGCGCTTTTTAGTCAAGGGATATACTGTTTAGGTTACTAGCAGAGCAGTTCTAAGGGAAAAAATGAAGAGCAGACTTTATGGAGCCAGAAAAAGTTTAACCTTGTTAAACCGGCACTGCCCGATGCTGCTCTAGTGGGGAAGTGCAGGGAACGTGTCTTTGATACAGCGATCCCATTTCTCCTGTGATCATGGTGTGTAAACTTACTTATTACACAGGCACATTAATCCTTGGCAGTGGTACAGCTGTCTGGCACTGGGCTTAGTTGTTTGCTTTTGCATGCAGGGTTGGAGGTTCTAGTCTGCCCTCCCCTTATCTCCTTCGGCATTTAGTGGCCTGCATTTGCTCATCCTTGCTGTTACTTTGCTTAAACTAGCACTGCTGACAGCCTAGTAGATGACTGCATTTGATGTCCATTGTGTACTGCAATCAGAGCACTCCCCATTCACTGTCCTCCAGCAAACACCTACCATTGGGTTTACTCATTCTGGTATGATGCAGTCACAGCACTCCCCATTCACTGTCCTCCAGCAAACACCTACCATTGGTTATACTCATTCTGGTATGATGCAGTCACAGCCCTCCCCATTCACTGACCTCCGGCAAACACCAGCCATTGGGTTTACTCATTCTGGTATGATGCCATCACAGCATTCCCCATTTACTGTCCTCCAGCAATCACCTACCATTGGTTATACTCATTCTGGTATGATGTAATCACAGCACTCCCCATTCACTGTCCTGCAGCAAACACCTACCATTGGTTATAACCATTCTGTTATGATACAATCACAACGCTCCCCATTCAGTGTCCTCCAGCAAACACCTACCATTGGATATACTCATTCTCGCATGAAGCAACCACAGCACACCCCAGTCACTGTCCTCCAGCAAACATCTACCATTGCTTATACTAATTCTGGTATGATACAATCACAGAACTCCCCATTCACTATCCTCCAGCAAACACCTACCATTGGTTATACTCATTCTGGTATGATGCAATCACAGCACTCCCCATTCTCTGTACTCCAGCAAACACCTACCATTGGTTATATTCATTCTGGTATGATGCAATCACAGCAATACCACTTTTAAAGTACTACAACAAACACCTACCATTGGTTATACCCATTCTGGTATGATGCAATCACAGCAATTCCCCTTTACTGTACTACACCAAACACCTCCCATTGGTTATACTCATTCTGCAATGATGCAATCACAGCACTCACCATTCACTGTCATCCAGCAAACACCTACCATTGGTTATACTCTTTCTGGTATGATGCAATCACAGCACTCTCCATTCACTGTCGTCCAGCAAACACCTACCATTGGTTATACTCTTTCTGGTATGATGCAATCACAGCACTCTCCATTCACTGTACTCCTGGAAACACCTTCCACTGGTTATACTCATTCTGGAATGATGCAATCACAGCACTCCCCATTCACTATCCTCCAGCAAACACCTACCATTGGTTATACTCTTTGTGGTATGATGCAATCACAGCACTCCCCATTCACTATCCTCCAGCAAACACCTACCATTGGTTATACTCTTTCTAATATGATGCAATCACAGCACTCCCCATTAACTATCCTCCAGCAAACACCTACCATTGGTTATACTCTTTCTGGTATGATGCAATCACAGCACTTCCCATTCTCTGTGCTCCAGCAAACACCTACCATTGGTTATACTCATTCTGGTATGATGCAATCACAGCACTTCCCATTCTCTGTGCTCCAGCAAACGCCTACCATTGGTTATACTCATTCAGGTATGATGCAGTCACAGCACTCCCCATTCACTGTCATCCAGCAAACACCTACCATTGGTTATACTCATTCTGGTATGATGCAATCACAACACTCCCCATTCATTGTCCTCCAGCAAACACCTACCATCGGTTATACTCATTCTGGTATGATGCAATCACAGCACTCCCCATTCTCTGTGCTCCATCAAACACCTACCATTGGTTATACTCATTCAGGTATGATGCAGTCACAGCACTCCCCATTCACTGTCATCCAGCAAACACCTACCATTGGTTATACTCACTCTGGTATGATACAGTCACATCACTCCCCATTCACTGTCCTCCATCAGTCACCTACCATTGGTTATATTCACAGCAAACACCTACCATTGGTTATACTCACTCTGGTATGATACAGTCACAGCACTCCCCATTCACTGTCCTCCTGCAAACACCTACCATTGGATATACTCATTCTGGTATGATGCAGTCATAGCACTCCCCATTCACTGTCCTCCGGCAAACACCTACCATTGGTTATACTCACTCTGGTATGATACAGTCATAGCACTCCCCATTCACTGTCCTACATCAAACAACTACCTTTGGTTATACTTATTTTATTTATTTATTTATTTATTGCAGTTGGTTTACCAGGATAGTCCAATGGGCCATAATGAACCCATTTTCAATGGAGTCCTGGGGAGAAAAGCTCCAAAATGCATTCTACATACTTACATACATACATTCAAAGTTACACAATAGGTACTCATTCTGGTATGATGCAATCACAGCACTCCCCATTCATGTCCTCCAGCAAACACCTACCACTGGTTATACTGGTTCAGGGTTGGGAGGATGGCCTAATGGTTAAGGTGTTTGCCTTACAAACACAAGGTGCAGGGTTTGAGTTTCACAAGGGATAATTGGCTAAGCTTAAAATGGCTCACAAGGGCAGTTAGCTTAGTACTAATCTATGAATCTATGAACCTATGAACCTATGATGCAATCACAGCACTCCCCATTCACTGACCTCCAGCAAACACATAACATTGGTTACACTCATTCTGGTATGATGCAATCACAGCACTCCACATTCACTGTCCTCCAGCAAACTCCTCCCATTGGTTATACTCATTCTGGTATGATGCAAGCAGAGCACTCCCCATTTATTGTCCTCCAGCAAACACCTACCATTGGTTATACTCATGCTGGTATAATGCAATCACAGCACTCCCCATACACTGTCCTCCAGCAAACACCTACCATTGGTTATACTCATTCTGGTATGATGCAACCACAGCACTACCCATTCACTTACCTCCAGCAAACACCTACAATTAGTTATATTCATTCTGGTATGATGAAATCACAGCACTCCCCATTCACTGACCTCCAGAAAACACTTACCGTTGGTTATATTCATTCTGGTATGATGCAATCACAGCAATTCCACTTTTAAAGTACTCCAACAAACACCTATCATTGGTTATACCCATTCTGGTATGATGCAATCACAGCAATTCCCCTTTACTGTACTCCAGCAAACACCTACCATCGGTTATTCTCATTCTGGTATGATGCAATCACAGCACTCCGCATTCACAGTCCTCCAACAAACACCTACCATTGGTTATACTCATTTTGGTATAATGCAATCACAGCACTCCCCTTTCACTGTCCTCCAGCAAACATCAACCATTGGTTATATTCACAGAAAACACCTACCATTGGTTATACTCATTCTGGTATGATAAAACCACAGCACTCCCCATTCACTGTCCTCCTGCAGACACCTACAATTGGTTATACTCTTTCTGGTATGATGCAATCACAGCACTCCCCATTCACTGTCCTCCAGCAAACACCTACCATTGGTTATACTTATTCAGGTATGATGCAATCACAGCACTCCCCCTTTACTGTCCTCCAAAAAACACCTACCATTGGTTATACTCATTTTGGAATGATGCAATAACAGCACTCCCCATTTACTGTCCTCCAGCAAACATCTATCATTGGTTATACTCATTCTGGTATGATGGAATCACAGCACTCCCCATTCAGTGTCCTCCAGCAAACACCTACCATTGGTTATACTCATGATGGCATGATGCAATAACAGCACTCCCCATTTACTGTCCTCCAGCAAACACCTTCCATTGGTTATACTCATTCTGTTATGATGCAATCGCAGCACTCCATATTCACTGTCCTCAAGAAAACACCTACCGTTGGTTATACCCATTCTGGTATGATGCAATCACAGCAATTCCCCTTTACTGTACTCCAGCAAACACCTACCATTGGTTATTCTCATTCTGGTATGATGCAATCACAGCACTCACATTCACAGTCTGCCAGCAAACACCTACCATTGGTTATACTCATTTTGGTATGATGCAATCACAGCACTCCCCTTTCACTGTCTTCCAGCAAACATCAACCATTGGTTATATTCACAGAAAACACCTACCATTGGTTATACTCATTCTGGTATGATACAACCGCAGCACTCCCCATTCACTGTCCTCCTGCAAACACCTACAATTGGTTATACTCTTTGTGGTATGATGCAATCACAGCACTCCCCATTCACTGTCCTCCAGCAAACACCTACCATTGGTTAGACTCATTCTGGTATGATGCAATCACAGCACTCCCCCTTTACTGTCCTCCAACAAACACCTACCATTGGTTATACTCATTTTGGTATGATGCAATCACAGCACTCCACATTTACTGTCCTCCAGCAAACACCTACCATGGGTTATACTCATTCTGGTATGAAGGAATCACAGCACTCCCCATTCACTGTCCTCCAGCAAACACCTACCATTGGTTATACTCATGATGGTATGATGCAATAACAGCATTCCCCAATTACTGTCCTCCAGCAAACACCTACCATTGGTTATAGTCATTCTGCTATGATGCAATCGCAGCACTCCACAATCACTGTCCTCAAGAAAACACCTACCATTGGTTGAACTCATGCTGGTATGATGCAATCACAGCACTCCCCATTCACTGTCCTCCTTCAAACACCTACAATTGGTTATACTCTTTCTGGTATGATGCAATCACAGCACTCCCCATTCACTGTCCTCCAGCAAAGACCTACCATTGGTTATACTCATTCTGGTATGATGCAATCACAGCACTTCCCCTTTACTGTCCTCCAACAAACACCTACCATTGGTTATACTCATTTTGGTATGAGGCAACCACAGCACTCCCCATTTACTGTCCTCCAACAAACACCTACCATTGGTTATACTCATTTTGGTATGATGTAATTACAGCACTCCCCATTTACTGTCCTGCAGCAAACACCAACAATTGGTTATATTCACAGCAAACACCTACTATTGGTTATACTCATTCTGGTATGATGCAATCATAGCACTCCACATTCACTGTCCTCTAGCAAACACCTACCATTGGTTATACTCATTCTGGTATGACGCAATCACAGCACTCCCCATTTACTGTCCTCATGCAAACACCTACTGTTGTTTATACTCATGCTGGTATGATGGAATCACAGCACTCCCCATTCACTGCCCTCCAGCAAACACCTACCATTGGTTATACCCATTCTGCTATGATGCAATCACAGCACTCCCCATTCACTGTCCTCCAGCAAACACCTACCATTGGTTATACTCATTCTGGTATGATGCAAGCAGAGCACTCCCCATTTATTGTCTTCCAGCAAACACCTACCATTGGTTATACTCATTCTAGTATGATGCAATCACAGAAATTCCAGTTTCAAAGTACTCCAACAAACACCTACCATTGGTTATACCCATTCTTCTATGATGCAATCACAGCAATTCCCCGTTACTGTACTCCAGCAAACACCTACCTTTGGTTATACTCATTCTGATATGATGCAGTCACTGCACTTCACATTCACTGTCCTCCAGCAAACACCTACCATTGGTTATACTA
>NC_056729.1:1823276692-1823359192 GCF_019279795.1 Protopterus annectens | reverse complement strand
TAGTTTTATTCAAACTAAAGGGGTGGCGAAAGCCAAATAACTATGGGCTAGGCTTATAAATGCCCTTGGGCAGATAGCCTAGTAAGAACCTATGAACCTATGAACCTATGAATGCTAATGGCAAGTCATTGTATAGTTATGTTTTGGAAAGCTAATGGCCAGTTATTGTATAGTTACGTTTTGGAATGCTAATGGCCAGTCATTGTATAGTTACGTTTTGGAATGCTAATGGCCAGTCATTGTATAGTTACGTTTTGGAATGCTAATGGCCAGTCATTGTATAGTTACGTTTTGGAATGCTAATGGCCAGTCATTGTATATTTATGTTTTGGAATGCTAATGGCCAGTCATTGTATATTTACGTTTTGGAATGCTAATGGCCAGTCATTGTATATTTACGTTTTGGAATGCTAATGGCCAATCATTGTATATTTATGTTTTGGAATGCTAATGGCCAGTCATTGTATATTTACGTTTTGGAATGCTAATAGCCAGTCATTGTATATTTACGTTTTGGAATGCTAATGGCCATCATTGTATATTTACGTTTTGGAATGCTAATGACCAGTCATTGTATATTTACGTTTTGGAATGCTAATGGCCAGTCATTGTTTATTTACATTTTGGAATGCTAATGGCCAGTCATTGTATATTTACGTTTTGGAATGCTAATGGCCAGTCATTGTATATTTACATTTTGGAATGCTAATGGCCAGTCATTGTATATTTACGTTTTGGAATGCTAATGGCCAGACATTGTATATTTATGCTTTGGAATGCTAATGGCCAGTCATTGTATATTTACGTTTTGGAATGCTAATGGCCAGTCATTGTATATTTATGTTTTGGAATGCTAATGGCCAGTCATTGTATAGTTACGTTTTGGAATGCTAATGGCCAGTCATTGTATATTTACGTTTTGGAATGCTAATGGCCAGTCATTGTATAGTTACGTTTTGGAATGCTAATGTCCAGTCATTGTATAGTTACGTTTTGGAATGCTAATGGCCAGTCATTGTATATTTACGTTTTGGAATGCTAATGACCAGTCATTGTATATTTACATTTTGGAATGCTAATGGCCAGTCATTGTATAATTACGTTTTGGAATGCTAATGGCCAGTCATTGTATATTTACGTTTTGGAATGCTAATGGCCAGTCATTGTATATTTACGTTTTGGAATGCTAATGGCCAGTCATTGTATATTTACGTTTTGGAATGCTAATGGCCAGTCATTGTATATTTATGTTTGGGAATGCTAATGGCCAGTCATTGTATATTTATGTTTTGGAATGCTAATGGCCAGTCATTGTATATTTACGTTTTGGAATGCTAATGGCCAGTCATTGTATATTTACATTTTGGAATGCTAATGACCAGTCATTGTATAGTTACGTTTTAGAATGCTAATGGCCAGTCATAGTATAGTTACGTTTTGGAATGCTAATGGCCAGTCATTGTATATTTATGTTTTGGAATGCTAATGGCCAGTCATTGTATAGTTATGTTTTGGAATGCTAATGGCCAGTCATTGTATATTTACGTTTTGGAATGCTAATGGCCAGTCATTGTATAATTATGTTTTGGAATGCTAATGGCCAGTCATTGTCAATTTACGTTTTGGAATGCTAATGGCCAGTCATTGTATAGTTACGTTTTGGAATGCTAATGGCCAGTCATTGTATATTTACGTTTTGGAATGCTAATGGCCAGTCATTGTATATTTACGTTTTGGAATGCTAATGGCCAGTCATTGTATATTTATGTTTTGGAATGCTAATGGCCAGTCATTGTATATTTACGTTTTGGAATGCTAATGGCCAGTCATTGTATATTTACGTTTTGGAATGCTAATGGCCAGTCATTGTGTATTTATGTTTTGGAATGCTAATGGCCAGTCATTGTATATTTACGTTTTGGAATGCTAATGGCCAGTCATTGTATATTTACGTTTTGGAATGCTAATGGCCAGTCATTGTATAGTTATGTTTTGGAATGCTAATGGCCAGTCATTGTATATTTACGTTTTGGAATGCTAATGGCCAGTCATTGTATATTTACGTTTTGGAATGCTAATGGCCAGTCATTGTATATTTACATTTTGGAATGCTAATGGCCAGTCATTGTATATTTATGTTTTGGAATGCTAATGGCCAGTCATTGTATATTTACATTTTGGAATGCTAATGGCCAGTCATTGTATATTTACATTTTGGAATGCTAATGGCCAGTCATTGTATATTTATGTTTTGGAATGCTAATGGCCAGTCATTGTATATTTACGTTTTGGAATGCTAATGGCCAGTCATTGCATATTTACATTTTGGAATGCTAATTGGCAGTCATTGTATATTTACGTTTTGGAATGCTAATGGCCAGTCATTGTATATTTACATTTTGGAATGCTAATGACCAGTCATTGTATAGTTACGTTTTAGAATGCTAATGGCCAGTCATTGTATAGTTACGTTTTGGAATGCTAATGGCCAGTCATTGTATATTTATGTTTTGGAATGCTAATGGCCAGTCATTGTATAGTTATGTTTTGGAATGCTAATGGCCAGTCATTGTATATTTACGTTTTGGAATGCTAATGGCCAGTCATTGTATAATTATGTTTTGGAATGCTAATGGCCAGTCATTGTCAATTTACGTTTTGGAATGCTAATGGCCAGTCATTGTATAGTTACGTTTTGGAATGCTAATGGCCAGTCATTGTATATTTACGTTTTGGAATGCTAATGGCCAGTCATTGTATATTTACGTTTTGGAATGCTAATGGCCAGTCATTGTATATTTATGTTTTGGAATGCTAATGGCCAGTCATTGTATATTTACGTTTTGGAATGCTAATGGCCAGTCATTGTATATTTATGTTTTGGAATGCTAATGGCCAGTCATTGTATATTTACGCTTTGGAATGCTAATGGCCAGTCATTGTATATTTACGTTTTGGAATGCTAATGGCCAGTCATTGTATATTTACGTTTTGGAATGCTAATGGCCAGTCATTGTATAGTTATGTTTTGGAATGCTAATGGCCAGTCATTGTATATTTACGTTTTGGAATGCTAATGGCCAGTCATTGTATATTTACGTTTTGGAATGCTAATGGCCAGTCATTGTATATTTACGTTTTGGAATGCTAATGGCCAGTCATTGTATATTTACGTTTTGGAATGCTAATGGCCAGTCATTGTATATTTACGTTTTGGAATGCTAATGGCCAGTCATTGTATATTTACATTTTGGAATGCTAATGGCCAGTCATTGTATATTTATGTTTTGGAATGCTAATGGCCAGTCATTGTATATTTACGTTTTGGAATGCTAATGGCCAGTCATTGTATATTTACGTTTTGGAATGCTAATGGCCAGTCATTGTATATTTACGTTTTGGAATGCTAATGGCCAGTCATTGTATATTTACGTTTTGGAATGCTAATGGCCAGTCATTGCATATTTACATTTTGGAATGCTAATTGGCAGTCATTGTATATTTACGTTTTGGAATGCTAATGGCCAGTCATTGTATATTTACGTTTTGGAATGCTAATGGCCAGTCATTGTATATTTACGTTTTGGAATGCTAATGGCCAGTCATTGTATATTTATGCTTTTTCCACATTTTTTGCCTTCTCATCTGATCCTTTTCCTTATGTTCTTTCTTTTGATTTTTGGCACACTCATTTCCTGCCTGATTTTTTTTGTATTCTTCTGGTTTTATTTCCATTCCCGCTTGACAATGATATGCTTCTGCTGAATTATGCAGGGAAGACATCGTAGACTTGTTTTTCTCATGGTTTAAAACTTTCACTATGTTTGGATCTGTTGCAGTCAGCAGATATGTATGCAGTCGTACAATTGTAGATCTCTACATATAATTAATTTTGAGGAGACCCATACCTCCTTCAGAATGAGGAATACATAATTTTGGTATTCACTGATTTTTATACATCATTTGATAAGCATGAAGCATTTTTCTTGTTTTCTTGTCCAACTGATCCAAATGTTTTGGGGGACAATAAATCATCCAGAACTATAACGTTATAACAGGAAGAGCAAATTGGTTTATAGCTTGGACTTTGTTCCTAGATGTCAGGGCTGTTTTCAGCATTAATGTTAGTTGTTTAAAATATTCCTTACAGAGGTTTGTTCACAATTGTTCAAGTTTTATTGTCAATCCTTCATCAATTCCCCAAATATTTATACACTCCCTTCTGTTCCAGTTTCTTTATATCATAGTCCTCCCTCAGACTGATATTTTCTTGCTGTTGTAGCTTTCCTAATTTAAATGTTACTTTTGCACATTTATCAAGACCAAATGACATTCTTACAGTATATCATCTGAGAAAGTTTGGCAACTTCCAGTTGTGTTTTTTTCAAGTCCTCATCTGATAAACTATACAGTTTTACATCATCAACAAAAAGAAGGTGAGATGTCTTTACAATTAGTGGTTGTCTGGGAACCAAATTGTAATCATGGCCTAATCTGTCAAGTAGACAGCTTAATGGGTTAAAGGTAAGACAAAAGAGCAGTGGTGATAAGGAATCACCCTGGAATAACTCCCTTTGAATTTTTATCCCTGGGGTAATAATTTGTCTTTTATCATGGCCTAGCTGTGAAGTGGTCTGCCAGTGTTTCATGGTTACTTGAATATAATTGATCAATGTCTTATACATCTGTAGGCACTCCATTTTCCACGAATGTGTTACCTGTCAGATACTCTTTTGTAATCTATCCATGCCATACTTAAGTTCTTCCCCTTTTTACAGTCCTCCATTATGACATTATTTAACAACAAATTATCTTTTGTTCTGTATGATTTTCTTATGTTACCCTTTTGTTTTATTGCCATGACTGAATTTTTCTTTTAAGTGGGTGTAAAACTGTGTCAGCATCAATTCCAGTACATTGTTTAAATATCATTGGAAGGCAAGTTATTGATTTAAAGTTTTTAGGGTAGCATGTAGGTTCAGTGTTAGGAGAAGAATCATTTTTCATATTGTTAACCAGGTTGGTGTCTGTTCACAATGCACATATAAGCAGTTCTTACTCAGGGCTAAATGTTCATGTAAAGATGTTAATACTTTTAGCCAGAGGTTAGGTAATGCATCTGGGCCTTGGGTTTTCAAATTACGAGCTTTTCTTAATTTTGTTTCAGTTTATCTGGTCATTACTTCATCTCATTTCATATCCTATACATTAGATCTTTTTACTGTTTCGTTTTTGTTGTCTGTCCATTCAGCATGTTTATGTTCCACAGAGTCTTCATAGATATGTCTCCAAAATGTGTCTATTTCTTCTTTTTTTTGGTGGTGTTTCTATTCCTTTGTTTCCCAGTTCTCTATAAAACTTTTTGGGCCATCAGTAAATTGCTTATTTTGTAGTTTTCCTTTATATTGATTTGTGTATCTTCTAAACATTTCTGCCTGTGCTGATGTCTTTAGTTTATTATTTGCAATAGTGCATAATAGATCCTGGTCGTCTGATACTACACATTGCTTTTATCATGTCTATCTTCTATATTTTTCTAACAGTGACACTTCTTGACTTAATTGCTTTATAGTTTTCTCTATCTGACACTTCCATGATGGCATTTGATTTCTCCCCTTCCTTTCCCTTACTGCCCTGTGTTTTTGTGGTAGAACTTTATCTGTTATTAATTTAGCTGCACAGTAATATATCCTGTTTACTTCTGTTATATCACATGGATCTCTATGGACAGTCCTAATTACTGTGTTCATTTATTTTACCAAACTTCTAACATTTTGAGTTTTATTGACTTTATGTAGTCGATTTCTTTCACTGATTTTAAGATGTCTACTCATCTCTATTAAATCAAGTAACTCTTCTCTCAGCTCATTTTCCTCCAAATTGAGAACACATTTTTTGTTCTCCATCTCCTGCTGGCATTCTAGAGAACGTTCTGGACCACCTTCCAGTGCCATACTCTTTTCAGTTTCATTCCTGCGTCATCCGTTGCTCTTTCATACAGGAAATCAACGGCCTATTACAACACAGCATTGACGGTGTCAGATTTGCCACAGTTTTCTGTTCCGTCCCTTGTTGTGCAACTCCAGCTGAATATTTGCACTGGTTTCCTGCTGAAGGCTCTAAAATATCTTCATGTGGTAAGGGATCCGATGATTCCTGTTCTACCTGTTTTCTTTAATTTGGGGATTCATTGTTCCATCATGGTTTGACGTTACCAGAGTTACATTTTCTAGTCTAAATCCTTCATTTTGCATGTAATCCATAGCTTTAGCTTCTATTTCTTTAACTTCTCCATCACTAATCCCCTTTTCTACCCCCCCATTTGTTGTCTTATTTTTTGTATTGTGAAATTTTCCAAATCCAGATGTCTTTGCCTTATTTCTCTTCAAATATCTCTGGTGGTGTTTTTTCTATTGCTTAGTTTTGCTTTTTCCTTCACATAAATATTGCACCATATTAAATCTTGTTTTCTTTCCAATGTCCATATTTCTTCTTTGGGTGTCTCTGATCCTCCTGCTCCTCCTTACTTGGGGGACTCATTGTTACATCATACTGTGAGACACCTTGTGTTAGAGTTTCTACATTAAATCTTTCCCTTTGCAGGTATTCCATGAGTTCAGCTTCTATTTGTTAAACTTCTACTTTACTAAGATTCTATTTTATCTTCCCCCTTTGGAATTTTATGTTTTGTATTGTGAAATTTTTCACATCTTAGTACCTTTGCCTGTATTTCTCTTCAAATATCTTTGGAGTTGCATTTTGTGTTAATTAGTTTGGCTTTCTCCTTTGCATAAATATTGCACCATATCAGAGCTCTTTTTCTTTCATGTCTATGTTTCTTTTTTATACTTTTCAAAAATTCTATAGATTTTGTTTTTCATATTTCCTCACTTCCTCTGTTGCATCTTTTTCCAAACATCCCAAGGTTTCATGGTCTGTATAATAGCTTTCAGGAATTTGTTGTATTAATTAATTAATGTATTTATTTTACATTTGTAGACCGGACTAGTCTAACTGGATACATGTCCATTTTCAGTAGAGGCCCGGGGAGAAAAGCTCCAAGACACATAAAAAATACAATATAGAAAGAAGCAGCAGTCCAAGCTTCAAAAAGCAGCTTTTGTTAAATAAAAACTGTTAATAAAAATGCAAAATGCAATACCCATAATGAGCATAACACAAACAGTAAACAGTAACAGGTAATGTACAAGAGATGATGCTATATACATATATACATAAATTTGATTTGCAATAACATGGTCTATTGATTCTTTAAGGATAAGTCTATAAGGATTTGAACAAAAATTTGCATTTGAAGTTTTTGACAGTTTTTCTGGTGCAAGCATTCTTCTTTCCTTTAACTTCTCTCTTAATCATTTTGAACGTCTTGTGTCTGGAAATTCTGGGCTTCTTGCATAACATTAACAAGACATAATTGCTTCCTTATGGTCAGTAGTCCACTCTATCACCTTTATAGCATCATTTCCTTCCCCTGATTATATGGTCTGTGTGCCTTACTTATCCTTTATGTGTCCTCCCGACTTTGGGCTGTCATGTCTTGTGATATTTGTAATGTTTCTACCTGAAGTGTCCTCCCAACTTTGGTCTGTCATGTCTTGTGATATTTGTAATGTTTGTACCTGAAGTGTCCTCCCGACTTTGGTCTGTCATGTCTTGTGATATTTGTAATGTTTGTACCTACTCTTCTACCTACTTCCTCTTTCCATGGCTTTTCTAGCTCTTTTATACCCCCCAAAAATGGGGCATATGCCCACATAAAAACTTACCCATGCCCCTCTGACTCTCCCTTTGACCTTCCTATTCCCTTGTACCTTTTCTCTTGCTTTTCTACCACCGTATTTCCTTGGGTGTCTTATGGGTGTGTGCGTTATTTGTGTTCTGCACATGCATTCTGCACTCATTATGGGTGTGTGCGTTACTTGTGTTCTGCACATGCATTCTGAATTCATTATGGGTGTGTGCATTACTTGTGTTCTGCACATGCATTCTGCACTCATTATGGGTGTGTGCATTACTTGTGTTCTGCACATGCATTCGGCACTCATTATGGGTGTGTGCATTACGTGTGTTCTGCACATGCCTTCTGCACTCATTATGGGTGTGTGCGTTACTTGTGTTCTGCACATGCATTCTGCACTCATTATGGGTGTGTGCATTACTTGTGTTCTGCACATGCATTCGGCACTCATTATGGGTGTGTGCGTTATTTGTGTTCTGCACATGCATTCTGCACTCATTATGGGTGTGTGCGTTACTTGTGTTCTTCACATGCATTCTGCACTCATTATGGGTATGTGCGTTACTTGTGTTCTGCACATGCATTCTGCACTCATTATGGGTGTGTGCATTACTTGTGTTCTGCACATGCATTCTGCACTCATTATGGGTGTGTGCATTACTTGTGTTCTGCACATGCATTCGGCACTCATTATGGGTATGTGCGTTACTTGTGTTCTGCACATGCATTCTGCACTCATTATGGGTGTGTGTGTTACTTGTGTTCTGCACATGCATTCTGAATTCATTATGGGTGTGTGCGTTACTTGTGTTCTGCTCATACCTTCTGCACTCATTATGGGTGTGTGCATTACTTGTGTTTCACACATGCCTTCTGCACTCATTATGGGTGTGTGCGTTACTTGTGTTCCGCAGATGCATTCTGCACTCATTATGGATGTGTGCATTACTTGTGTTCTGCACATGCATTCTGAATTCATTATGGGTGTGTGCGTTACTTGTGTTCTGCACATGCATTCTGCACTCATTATGGGTGTGTGCGTTACTTGTGTTCTGCACATGCATTCTGCACTCATTATGGGTGTGTGCATTACTTGTGTTCTGCACATGCATTCTGCACTCATTATGGGTGTGTGCATTACTTGTGTTCTGCACATGCATTCTGCACTCATTATGGGTGTGTGCATTACTTGTGTTCTGCACATGCATTCTGCACTCATTATGGGTGTGTGCATTACTTGTGTTCTGCACATGCATTCTGCACTCATTATGGGTGTGTGCATTACTTATGTTCTGCCCATGCATTCTGCACTCATTATGGGTGTGTGCATTACTTGTGTTCTGCACATGCATTCTGCACTCATTATGGGTGTGTGCATTACTTGTGTTCTGCACATGCATTCTGCACTCATTATGGGTGTGTGCATTACTTGTGTTCTGCACATGCATTCTGCACTCATTATGGGTGTGTGCGTTACTTGTGTTCTGCACATGCATTCTGCACTCATTATGGGTGTGTGCGTTACTTGTGTTCTGCACATGCATTCTGCACTCATTATGGGTGTGTGCATTACTTGTGTTCTGCACATGCATTCTGAATTCATTATGGGTGTGTGCATTACTTGTGTTCTGCACATGCATTCTGCACTCATTATGGGTGTGTGCATTACTTGTGTTCTGCACATGCATTCTGCACTCATTATGGGTGTGTGCATTACTTGTGTTCTGCACATGGATTCTGCACTCATTATGGGTGTGTGCATTACTTGTGTTCTGCACATGCATTCTGCACTCATTATGGGTGTGTGCATTACTTGTGTTCTGCACATGCATTCTGCACTCATTATGGGTGTGTGTGTTACTTGTGTTCTGCACATGCATTCTGCACTCATTATGGGTGTGTGCTTTACTTGTGTTCTGCACATGCATTCTGCACTCATTATGGGCGTGTGCGTTACTTGTGCTCTGCTCATGCATTCTGCACTCATTATGGGTGTGTGCTTTACTTGTGTTCTGCACATGCATTCTGAATTCATTATGGGTGTGTGCGTTACTTGTGTTCTGCACATGCATTCTGCATTCATTACAGGTGTGTGCGTTACTTGTGTTCTGCACATGCATTCTGCACTCATTATGGGTGTGTGCGTTATTTGTGTTCCGCACATGCATTCTGCACTCATTACCGGTGTGTACATTACTTGTGTTCTGCACATGCATTCGGCACTCATTATGGGTGTGTGCATTACTTGTGTTCTGCACATGCATTCTGCACTCATTATGGGTGTGTGCGTTACTTGTGTTCTGCACATGCATTCTGCACTCATTATGGGTGTACATTACTTGTGTTCTGCACATGCATTCTGCACTCATTATGGGTGTGTGCATTACTTGTGTTCTGCACATGCATTCTGCACTCATTATGGGTGTGTGCGTTACTTGTGTTCTGCACATGCATTCTGCACTCATTATGGGTGTGTGCATTACTTGTGTTCTGCTCATACCTTCTGCACTCATTATGGGTGTGTGCTTTACTTGTGTTCTGCACATGCATTCTGAATTCATTATGGGTGTGTGCATTACTTGTGTTCTGCACATGCATTCTGCACTCATTACCAGTGTGTACATTACTTGTGTTCTGCACATGCATTCTGCACGCATTATGGGTGTGTGTGTTACTTGTGTTCTGCACATGCATTCTGCACTCATTATGGGTATGTGCGTTACTTGTGTTCTGCACATGCATTCTGCACTCATTATGGGTGTGTGCGTTACTTGTGTTCTGCACATGCATTCTGCACTCATTATGGGTGTGTGCGTTACTTGTGTTCTGCACATGCATTCTGCACTCATTATGGGTGTGTGCATTACTTGTGTTCTGCACATGCATTCTGCACTCATTATGGCTGTGTGCGTTACTTGTGTTCTGCACATGCATTCTGCATTCATTACAGGTGTGTGCGTTACTTGTGTTCTGCACATGCATTCTGCACTCATTATGGGTGTGTGCGTTATTTGTGTTCCGCACATGCATTCTGCACTCATTACCAGTGTGTACATTACTTGTGTTCTGCACATGCATTCTGCACTCATTATGGGTGTGTGCGTTACTTGTGTTCTGCTCATACCTTCTGCACTCATTATGGGTGTGTGCATTACTTGTGTTCCACACATGCCTTCTGCACTCATTATGGGTGTGTGCGTTACTTGTGTTCCGCAGATGCATTCTGCACTCATTATGGGTGTGTGTGTTACTTGTGTTCTGCACATGCATTCTGCACTCATTATGGGTGTGTGCATTACTTGTGTTCCGCACATGCATTCTGCACTCATTACAGGTGTGTGCGTTACTTGTGTTCTGCACATGAATTCTGCACTCATTATGGGTGTGTGCGTTACTTGTGTTCTGCACATGCATTCTGCATTCATTATGGGTGTGTGTGTTACTTGTGTTCTGCACATGCATTCTGCACTCATTATGGGCGTGTGCGTTACTTGTGCTCTGCTCATGCATTCTGCACTCATTATGGGTGTGTGCATTACTTGTGTTCTGCATATGCATTCTGCACTCATTATGGGTGTGTGCATTACTTGTGTTCCGCACATGCCTTCTGCACTCATTATCGGTGTGTGCGTTACTTGTGTTCCGCACATGCCTTCTGCACTCATTATGGGTGTGTGCTTTACTTGTGTTCTGCACATGCATTCTGCACTCTTTATGGGTGTGTGCATTACTTGTGTTTTACACATGCATTCTGCACTCATTATGGGTGTGTGCGTTACTTGTGTTCCGCACACGCATTCTGCACTCATTATGGGTGTATGCGTTACTTGTATTCCGCACACACCTTCTGCACTCATTATGGGTGTGTGCATTACTTGTGTTCTGCACATGCATTCTGCACTCATTATGGGTGTGTGCGTTACTTGTGTTCCGCACACGCATTCTGCACTCATTATGGGTGTATGTGTTACTTGTGTTCCGCACACACCTTCTGCACTCATTATGGGTGTGTGCATTACTTGTGTTCTGCACATGCATTCTGCACTCTTTATGAGTGCGTGCATTACTTGTGTTCTGCACATGCATTCTGCACTCATTGTTAGCGAATGTTAGCCATGCTGATATTTATTTATTTTTTTTAATTTTTAACAAGGAAAATCCACCTTGGAATGAAGCCAATCTTCAGCGGAGGCCTGGGAAAAATGCTCCAAATGCATGTCTTTGCAATGTGGGAAAATACTAGAGCACCCGGTGGAAACCCACTCAAAAGCAGGGAGGGCATGCAGACTCTGGACAGAAGGCACTCCAGCTGATAATTGAACCAGAGAACCTTTTGCTGTGAGGAGACAATGCTACTGCTGCACCACTTTGCCATTAATATATATCCTAGATTGCTTTTCACCTCACTTAAGTTTTTATGGGAAATTTTCCAGATTATGTTGGATTGCACAAATGTTGAGGAGTGCATTTATATGTGTCCATCTACGGATTATGATGCTATCTATAAGTGTTTGTGGATATTTGATATTTTTCCGACATAACAACTGATGAATATTTGTCTCGATTTATTACTTTCCATGAATTCATGTAATTTTCAGTGGGATATACTTCTCAGATGTTCTCTCAAGTATAGATGGCCTTTGACTGACCAATTTGCTCAAGACTGCAAGCCGGGGGCAATCACTGGCTCCCAAATGGTGTTGATATTTTACACAAACATCTGACGCAGACTAATGACTAGTGTCAGGGGCATCTGATGCAGACTAATGACTGGTGTCAGGGCCATCTGATGCAGACTAATGGCTGGTGTCAGGGCCATCTGACTCAGACTAATGACTGGTGTCAAGGTCATCTGATGCAGACTAATGACTGGTGCCAGGGCCATCTGACGCGGACTAATGACTGGTGTCAGGGCCATCTGACACAAACTAATGACTGGTGTCAGGGCCATCTCATGCGTACTAATGACTGGTGTCAGGGCCATCTCATGCATACTAAAGACTGGTGTCAGGGCCATTTCACAAGGACTAATGACTGGTGTCAGGGCCATATGATGCAAATTAATGACTGGTGTCAGGGCAATCTGATGCAGACTAATGACTGGTGTCAGGGCCATCTGACGCAGACTAATGACTGGTGTCAGGGCCATCTGATGCGGGCTAATGACTGGTGTCAGGGCCATCTGCCGCAGACTAATGACTGGTGTCAGGGCCATTTGACGCGGACTAATGACTGGTGTCAGGGCCATATGATGCAAATTAATGACTGATGTCAGGGCCATCTGATGTGATTTAATGACTGGTGTCAGGGCCATCTGATGCAGACTAATGACTGGTGTCAGGGCCATCTGATGCGGGCTAATGACTGGTGTAAGGGCCATCTGACGCAGACTAATGACTGGTGTCATAGGTTCATAGGTTCATAGGTTTATACTAGGCTATCTGCCCTAAGGCATTTATAAGCCTAGCCCAAATTTTTGTGGCTTACGCCACCCCTTATATGAAAAAATACTGTGCCCATTAGTTTGTTGTGCCTCTGTCCAGCAGTGACACAGAGATGATTCCCGGGGTAAACCTACGATCTCCCATCCACAGGTCTAGATTTCTCTTGAACAGAGTCAGCGAGGTGCTCTGCCTCACATGGACCGGGATTCTATTCCACAGCATAGGGAGTCTCTGAGTGATAAATCTATCCCTCCAGCAAGTCCTATTTATATTCGTGCTAAGGTTTAAGTCGCTTGCTCTAGTGGTTTTGGTGGATTTGGATTTTTTGAGGTGGAGCATGTCCATTAATTCCGGGTTGGACATGGCCTTGTATGTCAGGCACATGTCACCTCTGAGCAGACGGTATGCGACTGAATAGAGCTGGAGTTTCTTCAATCTGGCAGCATATGACAGATTTTGGAGTCCCTTTATCCTTTTGGTGAGGAACTTTTGGGGTCTCTCCAATTGCTGCAGATGTCGGGTGAGATACATCCCGAATGGGGCATTGTACTCGATCATTGGTCTGATAAGTGAAGAGTACAGGGAACAATGACCTCACTAGATCTGGATGTGAATCCTTCATGATCAGGTGGGCAATGCAGAAGGTCTTTCTAACCACTTTAGCAACGTGAGTGTCAAAAGAAAGGCCACTGTCAACCTGGGTCCCCAGGTCCCTGATAACCTCTTCTGTGCTTAGTGGATTGCCACCTATATGGTAGCTTGGGGTTACCTTGTTTTTCCCGAAGGGTATGACTATACATTTTTTGGCGTTTAACTTCAGGCCATGGCTCTGGCACCAGCTATCTGTTTCCGTGAGTCCCTTCTGAAGGATATCCATGTCCGATGCACTTTCCACTATGGCGCCCAGTTTGCAGTCGTCTGCAAACTTTGTCAGCCAAAGTCCTCCCATGTTGGCCTGTACTTCTGAGAAGTAGATGCCAAACAATAGGGGGCCAAGGCCCGAGCCCTGTGGGACACCACTTGTGACCGGCTTGGAGTCTGACATAGCTCCAGCAACTCTAACCCTGTGGGTTCTGTCCTTAAGCCAGTTTGCAACCCATCTTGTGACATATGGGTTTACATTTAAGCTGGTAAGTTTTTCTACAATACCCGAGTGGGGTATTGTGTCGAAAGCCTTTGTAAGGTCAAGGTAGGCTGTATGGACTGCCTTTCCCTCATCAATGGCCTTGGTGACTGTTTTGAAGAAGTCGACCAAGTTCAAAAGGCATGATCTTCCCTTGACAAAGCCAAACTGGGTCGGGTCCAATGTCTGCAAGTCCCCTATATCTTTGTTTATGAGCTCCATTATGATCCTCTCCATAGCTTTGCAGACTAGACTTGTTAAGCTTATGGGGCGGTAATTACCAGGGTCTGTAGAGGCACCGCCTTTGTGGAGTGGGACCACAGTTGCCGTACGCCACTCCTTGGGCACGTATCCTGTGGTAAGGCTGAGATTAAACAGCTGCCTTATGTGCGGGTTTAATTCCTCATTTAGCTCGTGTAGCACACCGCCGGGGACACCATCCAGTCCCATTGATGCTGTGTTTTTAGCTTTAGAGAGAGCAGCTTTCACCTGCGCATTTGAGATGTCCGGGAGGCTACACTCGGCTGGGATAGTTATCTCTCCTTTAGGGGGGGGAGAGGGGGGGTGAAGTTTGCACTGAACCTGTCTGCCAGTATGTTGGCAATGTCTGTGGGTTCAGTGATTTTTGTATCATTTTGGACTAATTCTGAGCATATCTGGGAGTTTCCACCCAGGTCCCTAACATAGCTGAAAAAGGCCTTATGATTGTCCTTTGAATCCATGGCAATTTTTCTCTCAAAATTGGCCTTAGTTGATTTTATGAGTGCTCGTATTTTTTTACTAATAATGATCAGGGGTGACTTCCCTTTTATGGATTTTGTTCTATCATGTAATAGCTTTCTCCTCTTATTGTAAAGTTTGTTAATGGCTGGGGTCCACCAGACTGGACGTTTGCCCTGTGTGGAAAGAGTCTTGGTTTTATTTGGGATAAAGGGCCATCTGATGCAGACTAATGACAGGTGTCAAGGCCATCTGACGCAGACTAATGACTGGTGTCAGGGCCATCTCATGCATACTAATGACTGGTGTCAGGGCCATCTGACGCAGACTAATGACTGGTGTCAGGGCCATCTGACGCAGACTAATGACTGGTGTCAGGGCCATCTGACGCAGACTAATGACTGGTGTCAGGGCCATCTGACACGGACTAATGATGACTGGTGTCAGGGCAATCTGACGCAGACTGACTGGTGTCAGGACCATCTAATGCAAACTAATGACTGATGTCAGGGCCATCTCACTCAGACTAATGACTGGTGTCAGGGCCATCTGACATAGACTATTGACTGGTGTCAAGGCCATCTGACGCAGACTAATGGCTGGTGTCAGGCCATCAGACGCAGACTAAGATTGGTGTCAGCCCATCTGACACAGACTAATGACTGGTGTCAGGACCATCTGACGCAGACTAATGACTGGTGTCAGGGCCATCTGACACGGACTAATGATGACTGGTGTCAGGGCAATCTGACGCAGACTGACTGGTGTCAGGACCATCTAATGCAAACTAATGACTGATGTCAGGGCCATCTCACTCAGACTAATGACTGGTGTCAGGGCCATCTGACATAGACTATTGACTGGTGTCAAGGCCATCTGACGCTGACTAATGGCTGGTGTCAGGCCATCAGACGCAGACTAAGATTGGTGTCAGCCCATCTGACACAGACTAATGACTGGTGTTAGGACCATCTGATGCAGACTAATGACTGGTGCCAGTGCCATCTGATGCAGACTAATGACTGGAGTCAGGGCCATCTGACAAAAACTAATGAGTGATGTCAGGGCCATCTGATGCAGCCTAATGACTGGTGTCACGGCCATCTGACGCAGACTAATGCCTGGTGCCAGGGCCATCTGACTCATACTAATGACTGGTGTCAGGGCCATCTGACGCAGACTAATAACAGATGTCAGGGGCATCTGACGCAGGCTAATGACTGGTATCAAGACCATCTGATGCGGACTAATGACTGGTGCCAAGGCCATCTGACGCAGACTAATGACTGGTGTCAGGGCCATCTGACACAGACTAATGACTGGTGTCAGGGCCATCTGACGTGAGCTAATGACTGGTGTCAGGGACATCTGATGCAGACTAATAGGTTCATAGGTTCATACTAGGCTATCTGCCCTAGGGCATTTATAAGCCTAGCCAGAGTGTGTTTGGCTTTCACCACCCATTTTAAATTAATTTTGCTATGCCCTTTTTTGAGGTTAGTTTACTGTGCCTCTGTCTAACAGTGACACAGAAGTGATACCCGGGGTAAACCTATGATCTCCCATCCACTCATGAAGATTCCTCTTGAAGAGAGTCAATGAGGGACTCTGCCTAACCTGGACTGGGATTTTATTCCAGAGTGAAGGGAGCCTCTGGGTTATGAATCTGTCCCTCCAGCTTGTCCTATTTATTTCAGTGCTGAGGTTCAAGTCTCTCGAGCACGCAGCTCAATGGGATTTGGATTTTCTGAGTTGCAGCATGTCCATTAATTCCGGGATGGACATGGCTTTATACGTCAGGCGCAGATCGCCTTTGAGCAGGCAGTATCCACTGAGTAGAGCTGGAGTTTCTTTAACTGGGCAGCATATGGCATCTGTTTGAGCCCTTTGATCCTCTTGGTGAGGTACTTTTGGGATCTTTCCAGTTGCTGCAGGTGTCTGGCAAGGTACATCCCAAAAGGGGCATTGTACTCAATTATGGGCCTGATGAGGGATGAGTAAAGAGGCACGATGACCTCCCCTGATCTAGATGTGAATCCCTTCATGACTAGGTGGGCTATATAAAATATTCTTCTAACCACTTTGGCCATATGGTTGTCAAATGAGAGATTGCTATCAACTTGGGTCCCCAGGTCCCTAATTACTTCTTCTGTACTTAATGGATTACCACCTATGTGGTAATTTGTGGGCACTTTGTTTTTGCCAAAGGGGATGACTATACACTTTTTGGCGTTTAGCTTGAGGCCATGGCTCTGGCACCAGTTGTCTGTTTCTAAGAGGCCCTTTTGGAGGATGCTTGTGTCGGCTGGAGAGTCGATTATGGCGCCCAGTTTGCAGTCATCTGCGAACTTGGTCAGCCACAGTCCTTCCATGTTGGCCTGTACCTCTGAAAAATATATACCAAACAAGAGAGGTCCCAGGACTGAGCCTTGTGGGACACCACTTGTAACTGGTTTGGAGTCTGACATGGCTCCAGCAATTCTAACCATGTGGGTTCTGTCCTTGAGCCAGTTTGCAACCCATTTAGTGACATAGGGGTTTATATTTAAGCTGGTGAGCTTATCTATAATGCCCGAGTGGGGTATTGTATCGAAGGCTTTTGCGAGGTCCAGGTAGGCTGTGTGGACCACCTTCCCCTCATCAATAGCCTTGGTGACTGTTTCAAAGAAATCAACCAGGTTTAAGAGGCAGGATCTGCCCTTAACAAAGCCAAACGCAGTAGGATCCAGTGTCTGTAGGTCCCCAATATCTTTATTTATGAGGTCCATGATGATCCTTTCCATAGCTTTGCAGGCCAAGCTAGTCAGGCTTATGGGGCGATAGTTTCCAGGATCTGTTGAAGCACCACCTTTGTGGAGAGGGACCACTGTTGCTGTATGCCACTCTTTGGGTACATATCCTGTAGTAAGGCTGAGATTGAACAGTAGTTTTATGTTTGGGTTTAGCTCTTCTTGGAGTTCATGTAGGATGCAGACCGGGACACCGTCTGGTCCCATTGATGCTGTGTTTTGTGCTTTGGAGAGGGCGGCTCTTACCTGAACATCTGAGATGTCAGGGGGGCAGCACTCTGCTGGGATAGATATTTGCCCTTTTGGTGGGGGGGGGGTTTGCGCTGAACCTGTCAGCTAGGATGTTGGCAATGTCTGTGGGTTCAGTGTATTTTTTGTCATTTTGGACTAATTCTGTGCATATCTGGGAATTCCCACCCATGTTCCTAACATAACTAAAGAAAGCCTTGCGATTATCCTTAGTGTCCTGTGCAATTTTTCTCTCGAAGCTGGCCTTAGACGATTTTATGAGTGCCCGTAGTTTTTTGCTAATACTGATCAGAGATGCCTTCCCTTTTTGGGATTTTGCTCTATCATGTAGTAGCTTCTTCCTTCTATTGTATAGTTTGTTTATGGCTGGGGTCCACCAGACAGGATGTCTGCCTTTGGAGGATTGGGTCCTGGTTTTATTTGGGATTGCATGATCCATGCATTCCTGAAGATGATCATAGAATGCGTTTATAAAGGATTCTGCGGTCTGGGCCATATTTTCCACAGGCCCGGTGGCTTTGAAGGATTCCACCTCGGTTTTGAGGAGTGGGAAATTTGCTTTAGAGAAGTTTTTCACTGTGGTTTTCTGGGCAGGGGGTGGGGTCGGGATGTGAATATCCAGTGAGATTAGTTTATGGTCTGATATTACCAGTGAGGGATACACTTCTGGTCTGGAGCATAGAGTCCCCATGTTGGTGATGATCAGGTCCAGTATGTTTTCCCCTCTTGTGGGAGTGGTAACAAGTTGTTCCATAGCATTTGAGTTTATAAATTCTAGGAACCTTTGGGCTAGGGTGTTGGAGCTAGAGTAATGCTCCCAGTCTATGTTTGGATAGTTGAAGTTGCCCAATATAATGGTGTTTGGAGAGACCTTCATATTTTCCAGTGTTCTCAGGAAGGCCGAGTGGGGTTCCTGGGTTTGGGAGGGTGGTCTGTAGCAGGCTATAAACTGGAAGGCAGTTTTACCCACTGTTAGTTGCACATGGATAGTCTCTGATGCTTTGTGCTGTGCCACCAACCTGGAGGTGTGGGTATCTTTGATGAATATTGATACTTCCCCTCCTTTTGTGGTTCGTTCCAAGTTTTGGGGGCGAAAAGCATGGTATGAGGTATAATCTGGTAGTGGTGGGGTTCTCTCGGGAGCCTTGGACCAGGTTTCTGTTACTGCACAGATATCGATGTTCTCCATGCTAAGGAGAGTTTTGAGTGCAACCTCAAGGTTTAGACTTCTGGCGTTGAGTAGCATTACTTTTAGTTTCTTATCCCTTGTGATACCTATGGAGGTGGGTTTGTCTTTTGAGCCTTGCCAAAAAAAGGCACTATGGGAGTAGCAAGAGCCTTTGCCAATATCCGAAAGCCCAGGGGTGACAGGTGCAAGCTGTCCCTAGCAAAGCATCATGGCTTGTCGAGCATGTCATCCCAGGCTGACAGGCATTGGATCCCCTTTGAATGACACCAATACTTAAGCCAGTTGTTGAAATTGATCATCTTGTCTTCATATTGTGGCATCATTCTTGGTGAGGGTAAGATGCTACTCAAGGTCAGGGTCATACCGGCCTGGGCTACATGCTCAGAGAGCTCCTCTATGTCTCTTTTCATGTAGTCCAGGGAGGTACATCTCAGGCCATTCACACCAGCATGGACAATGACTGAGTCATATTTGTACTTGCCTTGGAGTGACCTGAGTGCTTGTGTTATGTGGCGGATCCTAGTGCCCGACAGACAGCTCACTGTGACGTTCTCCTTGTTCAGCCTGGTGAGCGGGATGTCAGTGTGCCTGATGATAGAGTCACCTGTTGTGTATCAGGTGTATTGTTTAGCCTTAAGGGCTGTGACTGTTCGGCACACTGGCTTTGTGAGCCATGTGTTGCACGTGTTTTCTTTTGGGGTAGCCGATGCTTGGGTGTCTGCTTTGGAGGTCTCTGCTACTTAGGCAGATTTTTATTTAGAGCCTCCGAGTATGTTTTTGTGTGTTTATGTGTTTGGTTTGCTGTCCTGGTAGGTCTATGTGAGGCTGGAATTGTAGTGAGTGTGGCTTCCTTCTCCTCCTGACTGGTTACGCCAGTACTGAATTGAGAGAGCTTAGCCTCCAGTTTGGCTATATGGTTGCATCTCTCACATGTATTGGAATTTGTTGGGAGGAGGAAAGGGTTGTCTGTGTACATAAGGCAGTTGTAACATTGCCTCAAGATTCCCAGATTCACCAGCTGGACCAGAGAGGAGATTGACAACTGACCTTTGGACATGCTAGAATAGTATTGGGAATTCCTTTATAATTGAAAAAAAGGGCCAATGGGGAACAAGGTACTCAAGGGGAGTTTGTGAGGGTGTAGTGCTTTTAATTTTTTAGTGCTGACTTAGTGAGCAAGTGCCAGGTAACTTAAATGCAATGTGTTATAGGTAACTTAAATGCAAAAATGACAAACAGTAACTTTCTTTCAAGTGAAACAAGGAAATAAGTACAGTAAGCAATGCAGATATCACTAGGGATCCACAGAAGCGCTGAAAAGCGATGTTTTAGGTGAAATTAGCATTTCAGGGAAATAACAAGCAAACAAACAACAATCATACAAACAAAGCTAGATTCAGCAGGCCTGGATCTAGTCTATGCTACAGCAAACAAGGTGTACCAATTTCAGTAAGAAACAGTTCAAATATGCAGGCACTATAAGCCTTTAATCAGAAATTCCCAGCTCAGAAGGGCAGAGTCCACCCTCTCCTCCCACAAGAGTGCAGACCACAAACTTTCTTAATGTAAAATAACTGGCCTGAAGCCTAAGTGCTTAAACCAGAACTAATACACTTTTAGAATAACAGACACTGAGCCCTCAATCAGCAGTTGCCAAATTAGAAGGATGTAAGCTACCTGAAATTCCACCACAGTGCAGGCCACAAACCTTCCTAATGTAAAACAACTGGTCTGAAGCCCAAGTGCTTAATCCAAAAGACTTAGAATGATATCTACACTTTAATCAAGTTACTACCAAGCAGTAATAAATACATTTGAATACTTTAAAGAATGCCCGGATTAGTGCTCAAGTTATACAAACAAAGCTAGATTCAGCAGGCCTGGATCTAGTCTATGCTACAGCAAACAAGGTGTACCAATTTCAGTAAGAAGCAGTTCAAATATGCAGGCACTATAAGCCTTTAACCAGAAATTCTCAGCTCAGAAGGGCAGAGTCCAGACTCTCCTCCCACAAGAGTGCAGACCATGAACCCTCTTAATGTAAAATAACTGTCTTGAAGCCCAAGTGCTTAAACCAGAATTAATACACTTTTAGAATAACAGACACTGAGCCCTCAATCAGCAGTTCCCAACTTAGAAGGATGTAAGCTACCTGTTCTGCCACTACAGTGCGGACCACAAACCTTCTTAATGTAAAACAACTGGTCTGAAGCCCAAGTGCTTAAACTAAACGGCTTAGAATGAGTTACACCAAGCAGTAATAAGTACAATTGAGTACTTTTAAGATGATGCAAAAGCAAAATAAAGTAGGAAGAAACACAAATACAGTAAAAGCAGATAATTTTTTTTTTAAGTGGAAAGAGAGAAAGGAGTAGCAGAAACTAAGCTTATTGGCCTTCTCAAATGTTCTCACTGTACTGGGTAGAATGAGGTAATGACACTAGACTGGGAGGAGGGTCCCAGATCAAATTTATACTAGGGGCGGGCAACTGCAAAGCCACCAACTATAAAAACACTATACCAACAATGAGGGAGGGTGGGAAACAAACTGCAGAAATGTTTCTCACAGCTGAAAAGCAGCAGTGAGCCTTTAAATGAAAGTTTTAAACAGCTAAAGGAGCCTCTAGAAAAAAGAGTTTAACTGCAACAAGTTATTAGAAACAAACAACCCAACAGATGCTTAATAAAAGTGGACAATTTCCAGTTAATACCTCACACACAGTGAAACCAGCTAGAAAAATACACAGTACACAAAGTGCTATAAATAACAAAGAAATGAAGAACAAAATAAACAAAAAACAGGATACTTAATGTTATATATTATAGCTCCGAGTTTCCTCGGTGTCCTTCCTTCGATCAAGCTCAGTATGAAATGGCAGAACACTCACAAATGAACTTCTTAGGAAACAGAAAGTTGAAACCTGAGACAGTTTTTAAGAAAGAAATATCAAAAGAACCAATGAGGTCCTTAGTCTAAGCTGTAGTCCAGGTGACCTCATTCAGCCAATGACCTCAAACAATTCTCTCTCACTGAAATGCCTGATGGCTTTGGCTAAACCAAGTTGTCCTTGAATATGTGCTCAGACACACAGCCTCCACAAACACTAGTCCCAAATACAAGCCTGAATATGGAAATGCTACAAATATCCCCACTACTTAGAACAAACTGCAGAAATGTTTCTCACAGCTGAAAAGCAGCAGTGAGCCTTTAAATGAAAGTTTTAAACAGCTAAAGGAGCCGCTAGAAAAAAAGAGTTTAACTGCAACAAGTTATTAGAAACAAACAACCCAGCAGATGCTTAATAAAAGTGGACAGTTTCCAGTTAATACCTCACACACAGTGAAACTAGCTAGAAAAATACACAGTACACAAAGTGCTATAAATAACAAAGAAACAAAGAATGAAATAAACAAAAAACAGGATACTTAATGTTATATATTATAGCTCCGAGTTTCCTCAGTGTACTTCCTTCGATCAAGCTCAGTGTGAAATGGCAGAACACTCACAAATTAACTTCTTAGGTAACAGAAAGTTGAAACCTGAGACAGTTTTAAGAAAGAAATCTCAAAAGAACCAATGAGGTGCTTAGTCTAAGCTGTAATCCAGGTGACCTCAGTCAGCCAATGACCTCAAACAATTCTCTCTCACTGAAATGCCTGATGGCTTTGACTAAACCAAGATGTCCCTGAATATGTGCTCAGACACACAGCCTCCACAAACACTAGTCCCAAATACAAGCCTGAATATGGAAATGCTACAAATATCCCCACTACTTAGAACAAACTGCAGAAATGTTTCTCACAGCTGAAAAGCAGCAGTGAGCCTTTAAATGAAAGTTTTAAACAGCTAAAGGAGCCTCTAGAAAAAGAGTTTAACTGCAACAAGTTATTAGAAACAAACAACCCAACAGATGCTTAATAAAAGTGGACAGTTTCCAGTTAATACCTCACAAACAGTGAAACTAGCTAGAAAAATACACAGTACACAAAGTGCTATAAATAACAAAGAAATAAAGAACAAAATAAACAAAAAACAGGATACTTAAAGTTATATATTATAGCTCCGAGTTTCCTCAGTGTCCTTCCTTCGATCAAGCTCAGTGTGAAAAAATGACTGGTGTCAGGGCCATCTGATGCAGACTAATGACAGGTGTCAGGGCCATCTGATGCAGACTAATGACTGGTGTCAGAGCTATCAGATGCAGGCTAATGACTGATGTCAGGGCCATATGATGCGGACTAATGACTGGTGTCAGAGCTATCAGGTGCAGGCTAATGACTGGTGTCAGGGCCATCTGATGCAGACTAATGACTGGTGTCAGGGCCATCTGACGCTGACTAATGACTGGTGTCAGAGCCATCTGACGCAGACTAATGACTAGTGTCAGGGCCATCTGACGTAGACTAATGACTGGTGTCAGAGCTATCAGATGCAGGCTAATGACTGGTGTCAGGGCCATCTGATGCGGACTAATGACTGGTGTCAGGGCCATCTGACGCTGACTAATGACTGGTGTCAGAGCCATCTGACGCAGACTAATGACTAGTGTCAGGACCATCTGACATAGACTAATTACTGGTGTCAGGGCTGTCTGATGCTGACTAATGACTTTTGTCAGGGTTATGTGATGCAGACTAATGACTGGTGTCAGCACCATCTGACACAGACTAATGACTGGTGTCAGGGCCATCTGACACAGACTAATGACTGGTGTCAGGACCATCTGACGCACACTAATGACTGGTGTCAGGGCCATCTGATGCAGACTAATGACTGGTGTCAGGGCCATCTGATGCAGACTAATTACTGGTGATTATCCTTCTGACTCAGACTAATGACTGGTGTCACGGCCATCTGATGCAGACTAATGACTGGTGTCACAGCCATCTGACGCAGACTAATGACTGGTGTCAGGGCCATCTGATGCAGACTAATGACTGGTGCCAGGGCCATCTGATGCAGACTAATGAATTGTGTCAGGGCCATCTGACGCAGACTAATGACTGGTGTCACGGCCATCTGACGCAGACTAATGACTGGTGTCAGGGCCATCTGACACAGACTAATGACTGGTGTCAAGGCCATGACTCCATACATATTGTATAGTAATACACTTTGGGAAATTAAATACCCCTACAAATTACAACATTGATAGTGCTCCCCCTAATAGTGGATCCAATGGTGAACGATCTGGGCAATCCGATAGACAGCAGTCAGAACTTTGACCACCATGTATTCACAGTGGTGAAGAAATACTTCTACATGGTTCAGCTTATAAGTAAGGGTGTGGGTACCAGATCGAATGCTGCCATAATACCACTATAAAGCCCTCAGAAGACCAGTAATCAAGTACAATGCACCCTTTGGTATTTACCTCACCAGGCACCTGCAAGAGTTGGAACATCCTCAAAGGTTTCTCACCAAAAAGGAAAAATACAGGGTATAACCAACCCGTCATATGTGGTCCGACTAAAATCCCTAACACAGTAATCAGTTTCCTACTGATTACTGACGGCTGATCTGTGCCTGATCTACAAGGCAGATTATGTCCCAGAAATTGCCCCTCCTCTGGAATAGGCTTCCTATTCCTGTGAATCAGATCCCTTCCCTGACCTTCTTCAAGTACAATCTGGACCAATTAATGGGAAATCAAAAATTCACTACGGGGTGGCACTCTTGTACCTTAAGAAAATAGGCAGTCTCTAAAAATAGTCAAAGCCCCACTTGCTGACCATTGTTATCTTTCCCCTAGGGATAGAAAATTGGGTAAAATCTGGGTAAAACTGAATAGGCTTGTAAGGGCTCTTAAGCTGAAAATACGCATAACCAAAAAAAGCTGTTGCCTCAAGATATAAATAACCAAAAAAGGTATTGAAATTGGATATAAATAAGCAAAAAAAGGTATTGCAAATGGATATAAATAACCAAAAAAGCTATTACAACAAGATATAAATAACTAAAAAAGGCATTACAGTAGGATATAAATAACCAAAAAGGTATTGCAGTAGGATATCAATAACCAAAAAAGGCATTACAATAGGATATAAATAACCAAAAAGGTATTGCAGTAGGATATAAATAACCAAAAAAGGTATTGCAGTAGGATATAAATAACCAAAAAAGGCATTGCAATAGGATATAAATAACCAAAAAAGGTATTGCAGTAGGATACAAATAACCAAAAAAGGTATTGCAATAGGATATAAATAAACAACAAAAATCATTGCAATAGGATATAAATAACCAAAAAAGGTATTCCAATAGGATATAAATAACCAAAAGAGGTATTCCAATAGGATATAAATAACCAAAAAATATATTGCAGTAAGATATAAATAACCAAAAAAAAGGTATTACGATAGGAAATAAATAACCAAAAAGGTATTGCAGTAGGATATAAATAACCAAAAAAGGCATTGCAATAAGATATAAATAACCAAAAAAGTAATTGCAATTGGATATAAATAACCAAAAAAGGTATTGCAATACAATATAAATAACTAAAAATTGTATTGCAATAGGATATAAATAACTAAAAAAGGCATTGCAGTAGGATATAAATAACCAAAAAGGTATTGCAGTAGGATGTAAATAACCAAAAAAAAAGCATTGCAATAGGATATAAATAACCAAAAAAAGGTATTGCAGTAGGATATAAATAACAAAGAAGGTATTGGAGTAGGATATAAATAACCAAAAGAGGCAATGCAATAGGATATAAATAACCAAAAAAGGTATTGTAGTAGGACATAAATAACCAAAAAAGGTATTGCAATAGAATATAAATAACCAAAAAAGGTATTGCAATAGGATATAAATAGTAAAAAAGGTATTGCAATAGGATGTAAATAACCAAAAAAAGGTATTGCAGTAGGATATAAATAACCAAAAAAGGTATTGCAGTACGATATAAATAACCAAAAAAGGTATTGCAATAGGATATAAATAGCCAAAAAAAGGTATTGCAGTAGGATATAAATAACCAAAAAAGGTATTGCAGTAGGATATAAATAACCAAAAAAGGCATTGTAATAGGATATAAATAACCAAAAAAGGCATTGCAATAGGATATATATATAACCAAAAAAGGTATTGCAGTAGGATATAAATAACCAAAAAAAGGCATTGCAATAGGATATAAATAACCAAAAAAGGTATTGCAGTAGGATATAAATAGCCAAAAAAGGTATTGTAGTAGGATATAAATAGCCAAAAAAGGTATTGCCGTAGGATATAAATAACTAAAAAAGGTATTGCAGTAGGATATAAATAACCAAAAAAGGCATAGCAATAGGATATAAAAAACAAAAAACGGTATTGCAGTAGGATGTAAATAACCAAAAAAGGTATTGCAGTAGGATACAAATAACCAAAAATGGTATTGCAGTAGGATATAAATAACCAAAAAAGGCATTGCAATAAGATAGAAATAACCAAAAAAGGTATTGCATTAGGATATAAATAACCAAAAACAGTATTGCAATAGGATATAAATAACCAAAAAGGTATTGAAATAGGATATAAATAACCTAAAAAGGTATTGCAGTAGGATATAAATAACCAAAAAAGGTATTGCAGCAGGATATAAATAACCAAAAAAGGCATTGCGATAAGATAGAAATAACCAAAAAAGGTATTGCATTAGGATATAAATAACCAAAAAAGGTATTGCAATAGGATATAAATAACTAAAAAAGGTATTGCAATAGGATATAAATAACCAAAAAATGTATTGCAGTAGGATATAAATAACCAAAAAAGGCATTGCAATAGGATATAAATAAACAAAAAAGGTATTGTAGTAGGATATAAATAACCAAAAAAGGCATCGCAATAGGATATAAATAACCAAAAAATGTATTGCAGTAGATATAAAAAACCAAAAAGGCATTGCAATAGGATATAAATAACCAAAAAAGGTATTGCATTAGGATATAAATAACCAAAAACAGTATTGCAATAGGATATAAATAACCAAAAAGGTATTGCAATAGGATATAAATAACCTAAAAAGGTATTGCAGTAGGATATAAATAACCAAAAAAGGTATTGCAGTAGGATATAAATAACCAAAAAAGGCATTGCAATAAGATAGAAATAACCAAAAAAGGTATTGCATTAGGATATAAATAACCAAAAAAGGTATTGCAATAGGATATAAATAACCAAAAAAGGTATTGCAATAGGATATAAATAACCAAAAACGGCATTGCAATAGGATATAAATAACCAACAAAGGTATTGCAGTAGGATATAAATAACCAAAAAAGGTATTGCAGTAGGATATAAATAACCAAAAAATGTATTGCAGTAGGATATAAATAACCAAAAAAGGCATTGCAATAGGATATAAATAAACAAAAAAGGTATTGTAGTAGTGTAGCAGTGAGGGTAGGAACTTTGAATGTTGGCAGTATGACTGGTATAGGAAGGGATGATGGGTATATTGGGAAAAAGATGCTGAAGCTGCCAGGTAACAGGAAAAGAGGAAGGCCAAAGATAAGTTTTATGGATGTGGTGAGAGAGGACATGGAGGTGGTTGGTGTGACACAGCAAGATGCAGAGGGCAGGAAGAAATGGAAACAGATGATCTGCTGTGGTGACCCATAACAGGAGCAGCCAAAAGAAGAAGACGTAGGATATAAAGACCCAAAAAAAGGTATTGCATTAGGATATAAATAACCAAAAAAGGTATTGCAATAGGAAATAAATAACCAAAAAGGTATTGTAGTAGGATATAAATAACCAAAAAAGTTATTGCAGTAAGATATAAATAACCAAAAAAGGTATTGCAGTAGGATATAAATAACCAAAAAAGGCATTGCAGTATGATATAAATAACCAAAAAAGGTATTGCAGTAGGATATAAATAACCAAAAAAGGTATTGCAGTAGGATATAAATAACCAAAAAAGGCATTGCAACAGGATATAAATAACTAAAAAGGCATTGCAATAGGATATATATAACCAAAAAAGGCATTGCAGTAGGATATAAATAACCAAAAAAGGCATTGCAATAGGATATATACAACCAAAAAAGGTATTGCAGTAGGATATAAATAACCAAAAAAGGCATTGCAATAGGATATAAATAACCAAAAAAAGTATTGCAGTAGGATATAAATAACCAAAAAAGGTATTGCAGTAGGATTTAAATAAGCAAAAAAGGCATTGCAGTAGGATATAAATAAGAAAAAAAATGTATTGTAGTAGGATATAAACAACCAAAAAAGACATTGCAACAGGATATAAGTAACCAAAAAAGGTATTGCAGTAGGATATAAATAACCAAAAAATGTATTGCAGTAGGATATAAATAACCAAAAAAGGCATTGCAATAGGATATATATAACCAAAAAAAGGCATTGCAGTAGGATATAAATAACCAAAAAAGGCATTGCAAAAGGATATATACAACCAAAAAAGGTATTGCAGTAGGATTTAAATAACAAAAAACGCATTGCAGTAGGATATAAATAACTAAAAAAGGTATCGCAGTAGGATATAAATAACCAAAATAGTTATTGCAGTAGGATATAAATAAGCAAAAAAGGCATTGTAGTAGGTTATAAATAACCAAAAAAGGTATTGCAGTAGGATATAAACAACCAAAAAAGACACTGCAATAGGATATAAATAACCAAAAAAGGCATTGCAGTAGGATATAAATAACCAAAAAAGGTATTGCAGTAGGATATAAATAACCAAAAAAGGCATTGCAATAGGACATATACAACCAAAAAAGGTATTGCAGAAGGATATAAATAACCAAAAAAGGCATTGCAATAGGATATAAATAACCAAAAAAGGTATCGCAGTAGCATATAAATAACAAAAAAGGTACTGCAGTAGGATATAAATAAGCAAAAAAGGCATTGCAGTAGAAAATAAATAACCAAAAAAGGTATTGTAGTAGAATATAAACAACCAAAAAAGACATTGCAATAGGATATAAATAACCAAAAAAGGTATTGCAGTAGAATATAAATAACCAAAAAAGGTATTGCAGTAGGATATAAATAACCAAAAAAAGGCATTGCAATAGGATATATACAACCAAAAAAGGTATTGCAGTAGGATTTAAATAACCAAAAACGGCATTGCAATAGGATATAAATAACCAACAAAGGTATTGCAGTAGGATATAAATAACCAAAAAAGGTATTGCAGTAGGATACAAATAACCAAAAAAGGTATTGCAGTAGGATATAAATAACGAAAAAAGGTATTGCAGTAGGATATAAATAACTAAAAAAGGCATTGCAGTAGGATATAAATAACCAAAAAAGGTATTGCAGTATGATATAAATAACCAAAAGGCATTGCTATAGGATGTAAATAGCCAAAAAAGGTATTGCAGTAGGATATAAATAACCAAAAAAGGCATTGCAGTAGGATATAAATAACCAAAAAGGCATTGCAGTATGATATAAATAACTAAAAAAGGTATTGCAATAGATTATAAATAACCAAAAAAGGCATTGCCATAGGATATAAATAACCAAAAGAGGCATTGCAATAGGATATAAATAACCAAAAAAGGTATTGCAGTATGATATAAATAACAAAAAAAGGTATTGCAATAGGATATAAATAACCAAAAAAGGCATTGCAATAGAATATATATAACCAAAAAAAGGTATTGCAGTAGGATATAAATAACCAAAAAAGGTATTGTAGTACGATATAAATAACCAAAAAAGGTATTGCAATAGGATATAAATAGCCAAAAAAAGGTATTGCAGTAGGATATAAATAACCAAAAAAGATATTGCAGTAGGATATAAATAACCAAAAAAGGCATTGTAATAGGATATAAATAACCAAAAAAGGCATTGCAATAGGATATATATAACCAAAAAATGTATTGCAGTAGGATATAAATAACCAAAAAAAGGCATTGCAATAGGATATAAATAACCAAAAAAGGTATTGCAGTAGGATATAAATTACTAAAAAAGCTATTGCAGTAGGATATAAATAACCAAAAATGGTATTGCAGTAGGATATAACTAACCAAAAAAGGCATTGCAATAAGATAGAAATAACCAAAAAAGGTATTGCATCAGGATATAAATAACCAAAAACAGTATTGCAATAGGATATAAATAACCAAAAAGGTATTGCAATAGGATATAAATAACTTAAAAAGGTATTGCAGTAGGATATAAATAACCAAAAAAGGTTTTGCAGTAGGATATAAATAACCAAAAAAGGCATTGCAATAAGATAGAAATAACCAAAAAAGGTATTGCATTAGGATATAAATAACCAAAAAAGGTATTGCAATAGGATATAAATAACCAAAAATGTATTGCAGTAGGATATAAATAACCAAAAAAGGCATTGCAATAGGATATAAATAAACAAAAAAGGTATTGTAGTAGGATATAAATAACCAAAAAAGGCATCACAATAGGATATACATAACCAAAAAATGTATTGCAGTAGGATATAAAAAACCAAAAAGGCATTGCAATAGGATATAAATAACCAAAAAAGGTATTGCAGTAGGATATAAATAATCAATAAAGGCATTGCAATAGGATATAAATAACCAAAAAATGAATTGCAATAGGATATAAATAACCAAAAAAGGTATTGCAGTAGGATATAAGAAGAGGAGGGCGAAGGCATGCCCAAATGCAGGAAGAGTGGAGTAAGGTTAGGAGTGTAGCAGTGAAGGTAGGAACTTTGAATGTTGGCAGTATGACTGGTACGGGAAAGGATGATGGGTATATTGGGAAAAAGATGCTAAGGATGAAGCTGCCAGGTAACAGGAAAAGAGGAAGGCCAAAGATAAGTTTTATGGATGTGGTGAGAGAGGACATGGAGGTGGTTGGTGTGACACAGCAAGATGCAGAGGGCAGGAAGAAATGGCAACAGATGATCTGCTGTGGTGACCCATAACAGGAGCAGCCAAAAGAAGAAGACGTAGGATATAAAGACCCAAAAAAAGGTATTGCATTAGGATATAAATAACCAAAAAAGGTATTGCAATAGGATATAAATAACCAAAAAAGGTATTGCAGTACGATATAAATAACCAAAAAAGGCATTGCAATAGAATATATATAACCAAAAAAAGGTATTGCAGTAGGATATAAATAACCAAAAAAGGTATTGTAGTACGATATAAATAACCAAAAAAGGTATTGCAATAGGATATAAATAGCCAAAAAAAGGTATTGCAGTAGGATATAAATAACCAAAAAAGATATTGCAATAGGATATAAATAACCAAAAAAGGCATTGTAATAGGATATAAATAACCAAAAAAAGGCATTGCAATAGGATATATATAACCAAAAAATGTATTGCAGTAGGATATAAATAACCAAAAAAAGGCATTGCAATAGGATATAAATAACCAAAAAAGGTATTGCAGTAGGATATAAATTACTAAAAAGGCTATTGCAGTAGGATATAAATAACCAAAAATGGTATTGCAGTAGGATATAACTAACCAAAAAAGGCATTGCAATAAGATAGAAATGCATTAGGATATAAATAACCAAAAACAGTATTGCAATAGGATATAAATAACCAAAAAGGTATTGCAATAGGATATAAATAACCTAAAAAGGTATTGCAGTAGGATATAAATAACCAAAAAAGGTTTTGCAGTAGGATATAAATAACCAAAAAAGGCATTGCAATAAGATAGAAATAACCAAAAAAGGTATTGCATTAGGATATAAATAACCAAAAAAGGTATTGCAATAGGATATAAATAACCAAAAAATGTATTGCAGTAGGATATAAATAACCAAAAAAGGCATTGCAATAGGATATAAATAAACAAAAAAGGTATTGTAGTAGGATATAAATAACCAAAAAAGGCATCGCAATAGGATATAAATAACCAAAAAATGTATTGCAGTAGGATATAAAAAACCAAAAAGGCATTGCAATAGGATATAAATAACCAAAAAAGGTATTGCAGTAGGATATAAATAATCAATAAAGGCATGGCAATAGGGTATAAATAACCAAAAAATGAATTGCAATAGGATATAAATAACCAAAAAAGGTATTGCAGTAGGATATAAGAAGAGGAGGGCGAAGGCATGCCCGAATGCAGGAAGAGTGGAGTAAGGTTAGGAGTGTAGCAGTGAAGGTAGGAACTTTGAATGTTGGCAGTATGACTGGTACGGGAAAGGATGATGGGTATATTGGGAAAAAGATGCTAAGGATGAAACTGCCAGGTAACAGGAAAAGAGGAAGGCCAAAGATAAGTTTTATGGATGTGGTGAGAGAGGACATGGAGGTGGTTGGTGTGACACAGCAAGATGCAGAGGGCAGGAAGAAATGGCAACAGATGATCCGCTGTGGTGACCCATAACAGGAGCAGCCAAAAGAAGAAGACGTAGGATATAAAGACCCAAAAAAAGGTATTGCATTAGGATATAAATAACCAAAAAAGGTATTGCAATAGGAAATAAATAACCAAAAAAGGTATTGCAGTACGATATAAATAACCAAAAAAGGTATTGCAATAGTATATAAATATCCAAAAAAGGTATTGCAGTAGGATATAAATAACCAAAAAAGGTATTGCAGTAGGATATAAATAACCAAAAAAGACATTGTAATAGGATATAAATAACCAAAAAAGGCATTGCAATAGGATATAAATAATAAAAAAGGTATTGCAATAGGATATAAATAACCAAAAAAGATATTGCAATAGGATATAAATAACCAAAAAAGGTATTGCATTAGGATATAAATAACCAACAAAGATATGCAGTAGGATATAAATAACCAACCCAGCCACTGGGGATGCACAAGCCAGTGCACTTCTTTGTGCTGATCTCAAGCCTGGATAAATGGGGATAGTTGCGTCAGGAAGGGCATCCTGCATAAAATTTTGCCAAATCATACATGCAGAAAACAGTACAGAAATACATACCGGATCGGTCAAGGCCCGGGTTAACAACGACCGCCACCAGTACTGTTGGCCAACAGGGTGCTGGCAGAAATTGGGCTACTGTTGGACGAAGGAGGAGAAGAGGGGGAAGGCATGCCCAATGGCAGGTAAAGGCTATGACTGCGATAGTGAGGGTCAGAACTTTGAATGTTGGCAGTATGACTGGTATAGGGAGAGAGCTAGCTGATATGATGGAGCGAAGGAAGGATAGTATATTGTGTGTGCAAGAGACCAGATGGAAGGGGAGCAATGCTAGGTGTATTGGAGGTGGTTTCAAATTGTTTTATCATGGTGTGGATGGGAGGAAAAATGGGGTAGGCATTATCCTGAAGGAACAGTATGCTAATAGTGTTCTGGAGGTGAAAAGAGTGTCGCATAGAGTGATATTTATGAAGCTGGAAACTGATGGTGTAATGATAAATGTTGTTATTGCATACGGTCCACAAGTTGGGTGTGCGATTGATGAGAAAGAAAAATTTTGGAGTGAGCTGGATGAAGTGGTGATGACTGCACCCAAGGGTGAGAGACTGGTGATTGGAGCAGATTTCAATGGGCATGTTGGTGAAGGGAACAGAAGAGATGAGAAAGTGATGGGTAGGTATGGTGTTAAACAAAGGAATGCAGAAGGTCAGATGGTAGTGGATTTTGCTAAAAGGATGGACATGGCTGTGGTGAATACGTATTTTAACAAGAGGCTGGAGCATAGGGTGACATACAAGAGTGGAGGAAGATGCACACAGGGGGATTATATCTTATGTAGGAGGGCCAGTCTGAAGGAGATTGGAGACTGTAAAGTGGTGGCAGGGGAAAGTGTAGTTAGGCAGCATAGGATGGTGATTCTTAAGATGACATTGGTGTTCAAGAAGAGGAGGATGAGTGTAAGGCCAACACTAAGGATCAAATGGTGGAAATTGAAAAAGGGTAATTGTGAGGTGATGTTCAGGGAAGAATTAAGACAGGCACTGGGTGGCAATTTAGAGTTACCGAATATATCGGTAACTACAGCAGAGCTAGAAAGAGAGATGGCTAGAAAGGTGCTTGGTGTGACATCTGGAAAGAGGAAGGAGGACAAGGAGACCTAGTGGTAGAATGAAGAAGTACAGCAGAGTATACAGAGAAAGAGGTTGGTGAAGAAGAAGTGGGATTGTCAAAGAGATGAAGAAACTAGACAAGAGTATAAGGAGATGAGGTACATGGCAAAGAGAGAGGTGGCTAAGGCTAAGGATAAGGTGTATAAAGAGTTGTATAAAAGGTTGGACGCTAAGGAGGGAGAAAAGGACCTCTACCAATTGGCTAGACACAGGGACTGAGTTAGTAAAGATGTGCAGCAGGTAAGGGTGATAAATGATAATGAGGGAAACATACTCACAAGCGAGGAGAGTGTGTTGAGCAGATGGAAAGAGCAATTTGAAGGGCTGATGAATGAAGAGAATGAGAGGGAGAGAAGGTTGGATGATCTACGGATAGTGAATTATGAAGTGCAATGGATTAGCAAGGAGAAAGTAAGGATAGCTATGAAGAGGATGAAGAATGGAAAGGCTGTTGGTCCAGATGACATACCTGTGGAAGCATGGAGGTGTTTAGGTGAAATGGCAGTGGAGTTTTTAACTAGATTGTTTAATGAAATCTTGGAAAGTGAGAGGATGCTTGAGGAATGGAGAAACAGTGTTTTGGTACCGATTTTTAAGAATAACGGTGATGTGCAGAGCTGTAGTAACTACAGAGGGATTAAACTGATCAGTCACAGCATGAAGTTATGGGAAAGAGTAGTGGAAGCTAGGTTAAGAAGGGAGGTGATGATTAGTGATCAGCAGTATGGCTTCCTGCCAGGAAAGAACACTACACATGCAATGTTTGCTCTGAGAGTGTTGATTGAGAAGTACAGAGAAGGTCAGAAGGAGTTGCATTGTGTCTTTGTGGATTTAGAGAAAGCATATGACAAGGTGCCTAGAGAGGAGTTGTGGTATTGTATGAGGAAGTCAGGAGTGTCACAGAAGTATGTAAGAGTGGTACAGGATATGTACGAGGGTAGTGTGACAACAATGAGGTCTGTGGTGGGAGTGATGTATGCGTTTAAGGTGGAGGTGGGATTACATCAACTATCAACTCTGAGCCCTTTCTTATTTGCAATGCTGATGGACAGGTTGACAGACGAGATCAGACAGGAGTCCCCGTGGACTATGATGTTTGCAGATGACATTGTGATCTGTAGTGAGAGTAGGGAACAGGTGGAGGAGACCCTGGAGAGATGAAGATATGCTCTACGGAGAAGAGGAATGAAGGTCATCAGGACTAAGACAGAATATATGTGTGTGAATCAGAGGGAGGATAGAGGAATGGTGAGGATGCAGGGAGAAGAGCTGGTGAAGGTGGATGAGTTTAAGTAATTGGGATCAACAGTTCAGAGTAATGGTGAGTGTGGAAGAGAGGTGAAGAAGAGAGTACAGGCAGGATGGAGTGGGTGGAGAAGAGTGTCAGGAGTGATTTTCGACAGACGAGTACCAATAAGAGTGAAAGGGAAGGTCTACAAGAGGGTAGTGAGACCAGCTATGTTATATGGGTTGGAGACAGTGGCAATGACAAAAAGGCAGGTGTCAGAGCTTGACGTGGCAGAGTTGAAGATGTTAAGATTTCAACTGGGTGTGACGAGGATGGACAGGATTATAAATAAGTATATTAGAGGGTCAGCCCAGGTTGGAAGGTTTGGAGACAAAGCCAGAGAGGCTAGATTACATTGGTATGGACATGTGCTGAGGAGGGATGATGGGTATATTGGGAAAAAGATGCTAAGGATGAAGCTGCCAGATAACAGGAAAAACGGAAGGCCAAAGATAAGTTTATGGATGTGGTGAGAAAGGACATAAAGGTGGTTGATGTGACACAGCAAGATGCAGAGGACAGGAAGAAATGGAAACAGATTATCCGCTGTGGTGACCCATAATGGGAGTAGGCAAAAGAAGAAGACGTAGGATATAAAGACCCAAAACAAGGTATTGCATTAGGATATAAATAACCAAAAAAGGTATTGCAATAGGAAAGAAATAACCAAAAAAGGTATTGTAGTAGGATATAAATAACCAAAAAATGTATTGCAGTAGGATATAAATAACCAAAAAAGGTATTGCAGTAGGATATAAATAACCAAAAAAAGGCATTGCAGTACGATATAAATAACCAAAAAAGGTATTGCAGTAGGATATAAATAACCGAAAAGGCATTGCAATAGGATATAAATAACCAAAAAAGGTATTGCAGTAGGATATAAATAACCAAAAAAGGCATTGCAGTAGGATATAAATAACCAAAAAGGCATTGCAATAGGACATATATAACCAAAAAAGGCATTGCAGAAGGATATAAATAACCAAAAAAGGCATTGCAATAGGATATATACAACCAAAAAAGGTATTGCAGTAGGATTTAAATAACCAAAAAAGGCATTGCAATAGGATATAAATAACCAACAAAGGTATTGCAGTAGGATATAAATAACCAAAAAAAGCTATTGCAGTAGGATATAAATAACCAAAAAAGGTATTGCAGTAGGGTATAAACAACCAAAAAAGACATTGCAATAGGATATAAATAACCAAAAAAGGTATTGCAGTAGGATACAAATAACCAAAAAAGGTATTGCAGTAGGATATAAATAACCAAAAAAGGCATTGCAGTAGGATATAAAAAAATAAAAAAGGTATTGCAGTAGGATATAAATGACCAAAAAGGCATTGCTATAAGATATAAATAGCCAAAAAAGATATTGCAGTAGGATATAAATAACCAAAAAAGGCATTGCAGTAGGATATAGATAACCAAAAAGGCATTGCAGTATGATATAAATAACAAAAAAAGGTATTGCAGTAGATTATAAATAACCAAAAAAGGCATTGCCATAGGATATATATAACCAAAAAAGGTATTGCAGAACGATATAAATAACCAAAAAAAGGCATTGCAGTAGGATATAAATAACCAAAAAAGGCATTGCAATAGGATACAAATAACCAAAAAAGGTATTGCAGTACAATATAAAGAACCAAAAAAGGTATTGCAATAGCACATAAATAACCAAAAGAGGCATTGCAATAGGATATAAATAACCAAAAAAGGTATTGCAGTATGATATAAATAACAAAAAAAGGTATTGCAATAGGATATAAATAACCATAACAGGCATTGCAATAGGATATAAATAACCAAAAAAGGCATTGCAATAGGATATACATAAACAAAAAAGGTATTGCAGTAGGATATCAATAACCAAAAAAGATATTACAGTACGATATAAAAAACCAAAAAAGGTATTGCAATAGGATATAAATAGCCAAAAAAAGGTATTGTAGTAGGATATAAATAACCAAAAAAAGTATTGCAGTAGGATATAAATAACCAAAAAAGGAATTGTAATAGGATATAAATAAGCAAAAAAGGCATTGCAATAGGATATATATAACCAAAAAGTTATTGCAGTAGGATATAAATATCCAAAAAAGGGTATTGCAGTAGGATATAAATAGCCAAAAAAGGTATTGCAGTAGGATATAAATAACTAAAAAAAAGGTATTGCAGTAGGATATAAATAACCAAAAAAGGCATAGCAATAGCATATAAAAAAACAAAAACAGTAATGCAGTAGGATGTAAATAACCAAAAAAGGCATTGCAGTAGGATATAAATAACCAAAAAGGCATTGCAGTATGATATAAATAACCAAAAAAGGTATTGCAGTAGATTATAAATAACCAAAAAAGGCATTGCCATAGGATATAAATAACCAAAAAAGGTATTGCAGTAGGATATAAATAACCAAAAAAGGCATTGCAGTAGGATATAAATAACCAAAAAAGGTATTGCAGTAGGACATAAATAACCAAAAAAGGCATTGCAATAGGATATAAATAACCAAAAAAGGTATTACAGTACAATATAAATAGCCAAAAAAGGTATTGCAATAGCATATAAATAACCAAAAGAGGCATTGCAATAGGATATAAATAACCAAAAAAGGTATTGCAGTATGATATAAATAACAAAAAAAGGTATTGCAATAGGATATAAATAACCATAACAGGCATTGTAATAGGATATAAATAACCAAAAAAGGCATTGCAATAGGATATATATAACCAAAAAAGGTATTGCAGTAGGATATAAATTACCAAAAAAGGTATTGCAGTATGATATAAATAACCAAAAAAAGGTATTGCAATAGGATAGAAATAGCCAAAAAAAGGTATTGCAGTAAGATTTAAATAACCAAAAAAGGTATTGCAGTAGGATATGAATAACCACAAAAGGCATTGTAATAGGATATAAAAAAACAAAAAAAGGCATTGCAATAGGATATATAGAACCAAAAAAGGTATTGCAGTAGGATATAAATAACCAAAAAGGCATAGCAATAGGATATAAATAACCAAAAAGGTATTACAGTAGGATATAAATAGCCAAAAAAGGTATTGCAGTAGGATATAAATAGCCAAAAAAGGTATTGCAGTAGGATATAAATAACTAAAAAAAGGTATTGCAGTAGGATATAAATAACCAAAAAATGCATAGCAATAGGATATAAATAACCAAAAACGGTATTGCAGTAGGATGTAAATAACCAAAAAGCTATTGCAGTAGAATATAAATAACCAAAAATGGTATTGCAGTAGGATATAAATAACCAAAAAAGGCATTGCAATAAGATAGAAATAACCAAAAAAGGTATTGCACTAGGATATAAATAACGAAAAACAGTATTGCAATAGGATATAAATAACCAAAAAGGTATTGCAATAGGATATAAATAACCTAAAAAGGTATTGTAGTAGGATATAAATAGCCAAAAAAGGTATTGCAGTAGGATATAAATAGCCAAAAAAAGGTATTGCAGTAGGATATAAATAACCAAAAATGGTATTGCAGTAGGATGTAAATAACCAAAATAGGCATTGCAATAGGACATAAATAACCAAAAAAGGCATTGCAATAGGATATATATAACCAAAAAAGGTATTGCAGTAGGTTATAAATAACCAAAAAAGGCATTGCAATAGGATATAAATAACCAAAAAAGGTATTGCAGTAGGATATAAATAGCCAAAAAAGGTATTGCAGTAGGATATAACTAGCCAAAAAAAGGTATTGCAGTAGGATATAAATAACTAAAAAAAGGTATTGCAGTAGGATATAAATAACCAAAAAAGGCATAGCAATAGGATATAAATAACCAAAAACGGTATTGCAGTAGGATGTAAATAACCAAAAAGGCATTGCTATAGGATATAAATAACCAAAAACTGTATTGCAGTAGGATGTAAATAACCAAAACAGGCATTGCAATAGGATATAAATAACGAAAAAAGGCATTGTAATAGGATATATATAACCAAAAAAAGGTATTACAGTAGGATATAAATAACTAAAAAAGGTATTGCATTACGATATAAAATAACCCAAAAAGGTATTGCAATAGGATATAAATAGCCAAAAAAAGGTATTGCAGTAGTATATAATTAACCAAAAAAGGTATTGCAGTAGGATATAAATAACCAAAAAAGGCATTGTAATAGGATATAAATAACCAAAAAAGGCATTGCAATAGGATATATATAACCAAAAAAGGTATTGCAGTAGGATATAAATAACCAAAAAAGGCATTGCAATAGGATATAAATAACCAAAAAAGGTATTGCAATAGGATATAAATAGCCAAAAAAGGTATTGCAGTAGGATATAAATAGCCAAAAAAGGTATTGCAGTAGGATATAAATAACTAAAAAAAGTCATTGCAGTAAGATATAAATAACCAAAAAAGGCTAAGCAATAGGATATAAATAACCAAAAACGGTATTGCAGTAGGGTGTAAATAACCAAAAAAGGTATTGCAATAGGATATAAATAACCAAAAAAGCTATAGCAGTAGGATATAAATAACCAAAAATGGTATTGCAGTAGTATATAAATAACCAAAAAAGGCATTGCAATAAGATAGAAATAACCAAAAAAGGTATTGCATTAGGATATAAATAACCAAAAACAGTATTGCAATAGGATATAAATAACCAAAAAGGTATTGCAATAGGATATAAATAACCTAAAAAAGGTATTGCAGTAGGATATAAATAACCAAAAAAGGTATTGCAGTAGGATATAAAAACCCAAAAAAGGCATTGCAGTAAGATAGAAATAACCAAAAAAGGTATTGCATTAGGCTATAAGTAACCAAAAAAAGTATTGCAATAGGATATAAATAACCAAAAAATGTATTGCAATATGATATAAATAACCAAAAAAGGTATTGCAGTAGGATATAAATAACCAAAAAATGTACTGCAGTAGGATATAAATAACCAAAAACGGCATTGCAATAGGATATAAATAAACAAAAAAGGTATTGTAGTAGGAAATAAATAACCACAAAAGGCATCGCAATAGGATATAAATAACCAAAAAAGGTATTGCAGTAGGATATAAATAACCAAAAAAGGCATTGCAATAGGATATAAATAACCGAAAAGGGTATTGCAGTAGGATATAAATAATCAATAAAGGCATTGCAATAGGATATAATTAACCAAAAATGGTATTGCAGTAGGCTATAAATAAGCAAAAAAGGTATTGCATTTGGATATAAATAACCAAAAAAGGTATTGCAATAAGATATAAATAACCAAAAATGGTATTGCAGTAGGGCATAAATAACCAAAAAAGGTATTGCAATAGGATATAAATAACCAAAAAAGGTATTGCAGTAGGATATAAGAAGAGGAGGGCGAAGGCATGCCCGAAGGCAGGAAGAGAGGAGTACGGTTAGGAGTGCAGCAGTGAGGGTAGGAACTTTGAATGTTGACAGTATGACTGGTATAGGAAGGGATGATGGGTATATTGGGAAAAAGATGCTAAGGATGAAGCTGCCAGGTAACAGGAAAAGAGGAAGGCCAAAATTAAGTTTTATGGATTTGTGAGAGAGGACATGGAGGTGGTTGGTGTGACACAGCAAGATGCAGAGGACAGGAAGAAATGGAAACAGATGATCCACTGTGGTGACCCATAACAGGAGCAGCCAAAAGAAGAAGACGTAGGATATAAAGACCCAAAAAAAGGTATTGCATTAGGATATAAATAACCAAAAAAGGTATTGCAATAGGAAATAAATAACCCAAAAAGTTATTGTAGTAGGATATAAATAACCAAAAAAGTTATTGCAGTAGGATATAAATAACCAAAAAAGGTATTGCAGTAGGATATAAATAACCAAAAAAGGCATTGCAGTACGATATAAATAACCAAAAAAGGTATATCAGTAGGATATAAATAACCAAAAAAGGTATTGCAGTAGCATATAAATAACCAAAAAAGGCATTGCAAGAGGATATAAATAACCAAAAAAGGCATTACAATAGGATATATATAACCAAAAAAGGCATTGCAGTAGGATATAAATAACCAAAAAAGGCATTGCAATAGGTTATATACAACCAAAAAAGTATTGCAGTAGGATATAAATAACCAAAAAAGGCATTACAATAGTATATAAATAACCAAAAAAGGTATCGCAGTAGGATATAAATAACCAAAAAAGGTATTGCAGTAGGATATAAATAAGCAAAAAAGGCATTGCAGTTGGATATAAATAACCAAAAAATGTATTGTAGTAGGATATAAACAACCAAAAAAGACATTGCAATAGGATATAAATAACCAAAAAAGGTATTGCAGTAGGATATAAATAACCAAAAAAGGTATTGCAGTAGGATATAAATAACCAAAAAAGGCATTGCAGTAGGATATAAATAGCCAAAAAAGGTATTGCAGTAGGATATAAATAACCAAAAAAGGCATTGCAGTAGGATATAAATAACCAAAAAGGCATTGCAGAATGATATAAATAACCAAAAAAGGTATTGTAGTAGAATATAAATAACCAAAAAAGGCATTGCCATAGGATATAAACAACCAAAAAAGGTATTGCAGTAGGATATAAATAGCCAAAAAAGGTATTGCAGTAGGATATAAATAGCCAAAAAAGGCATAGCAATAGGATATAAATAACCAAAAACGGTATTGCAGTAGCATGTAAATAACCAAAAATGGTATTGCAGTAGGATATAAATAACCAAAAAAGGCATTGCAATAAGATAGAAATAACCAAAAAAGGTATGCATTAGGATATAAATAACAAAAAATGGTATTGGAATAGGATATAAATAACCAAAAAGGTATTGCAATAGTATATAAATAACCAAAAAAGGTATTGCAGTAATATATAAATAACCAAAAAAGATATTGCAGTAGGATATAAATAACCAAAAAAGGCATTGCAATAAGATAGAAATAAACAAAAAAGGTATTGCATTTGGATATAAATAACCAAAAAAGTATTGCAATAGGATATAAATAACCAAAAAAGGTATTGCAGTAGGATATAAATAACCAAAAAAGGTATTGCAGTAGGATATAAATAACCAAAAAAGGCATTGCAATAAGATAGAAATAAACAAAAAAGGTATTGCATTTGGATATAAATAACCAAAAAAGTATTGCAATAGGATATAAATAACCAAAAAAGGTATTGCAGTAGGATATAAATAACCAAAAAAGGTATTGCAGTAGGATATAAATAACCAAAAAAGGCATTGCAATAAGATAGAAATAACCAAAAACGGTATTGCATTAGGATATAAATAACCAAAAAAGGTATTGCAATAGGATATAAATAACCAAAAAAGGTATTACAGTATGATATAAATAACCAAAAAATGTATTGCAGTAGGATATAAATAACCAAAAAAGGCATTGCAATGGGATATAAATAACCAAAAAAAGGTATTGCAGTAGGATATAAATAGTCAATAAAGGCATTGCAATAGGGTATAATTAACCAAAAATGGTATTGCAGTAGGATATAAATAACCAAAAAAAGGTATTGCATTTGGATATAAATAACCAAAAAAGGTATTGTAATAGGATATAAATAACCAAAAAAAGGTATTGCAGTAGGATATAAGAAGAGGCGGGTGAAGGCATGCCCGAAGGCAGGAAGAGAGGAGTAAGGTTAGGAGTGTAGCAGTGAGGGTAGGAACTTTGAATGTTGGCAGTATGACTGGTATAGGAAGAGAGCTAGCTGATATGATGGAGAGAAGGAAGGTTGATATATTGTGTGTGCAAGAGACCAGATTGAAGGGAAGTAAGGCCACGTGTTTAGGAAACGGGTTCAAATTGTTTTATCATGGTGTGGATGGCAGGAGAAATGGGGTAGGGGTTATACTAAAGGAACAATATGCCAAGAGTGTTTTAGACGTGAAGAGAGTGTCTGACAGAGTGATATTTATGAAGCTCGAAATTGATGGTGTAATGATGAATGTTGTTAGTGCATATGCTCCACAAGTTGGGTGTGCGATGGATGAGAAAGAGAAATTTTGGAGTGAGTTGGATGAAGTTGGGGTGAGTGTACCCAAGAGTGAGAGACTAGTGATTGGAGTGGACTTTAATGGGCATGTTCATGAAGTGAACAGAGGGGATGAGGAAGTGTTGGGTAGGTATGGTGCTAAGGAGAGGAATGCAGAAGGTCAGATGATTGTGGATTTTGCGAAAAGGATGGACATGGCTGTGGTGAATACATATTTTAAGAAGAGGGAGGAGCATAGTGTGACGTACAAGAGTGGAGGAAGATGCACACAGGTGGATTATATCCTATGTAGGAAGGCCAGTCTGTAGGAGATTGGAGACTGTAAAGTGGTGGCAGGAGAAAGTGTAGTTAAACAGCATAGAATGGTGGTCTGTAGAATGACGTTGGTGATCAAGAAGAGGAGGAGGAGTGTGAAAGCTGTGCCAAGGATTAAATGGTGGAAGTTAAAAAAGGGTGATTGTGAAGTGGAGTTTATGGAAGAGTTAAGACAGGCACTGGGAGGCAGTGGAGAGTTACCGAATAGCTGGGTAACTACAGCAGAACTAGTAAGGGTGACTGCTAGAAAGGTGCTTGGTGTGACATCTGGACAGAGGAAGGAGGACAAGGAGACCTGGTGGTGGAATGAGGAAGTACAGGAGAGTATACAGAGGAAGAGGCTGGCGAAGAAGAAGTGGGATTGTCAAAGAGATGAAGAAAGTAGACATGAGTATAAGGAGATGAGGCGCATGCAAAGAGAGAGGTGGTGAAAGCTAAGGATAAGGCATATGGAGAGTTGTATGAGAGATTGGACACTAAAGAGGGAGAAAAGGACCTGTACCGATTAGCTAGACAGAGGGACAGAGCTGGGAAAGATGTGCAGCAAGTAAGGGTGATAAAGGATAGTGAGGGAAAGGTACTCACAAGAGAGGAGAGTGTGTTGAGTAGATGGAAAGTGTATTTTGAAAGGCTGATGAATGAAGAGAATGAGAGAGAAAGAAGGTTGGATGATGTGGGGATAGTGAATCAGGAAGTGAAACAGATTAGCAAGGAGGAAGTAAGGGCAGCTATGAAGAGGATGAAGAATGGAAAGGCTGTTGGCCCAGATGACATACCAATGGAAGCATGGAGGTGCTTAGGAGAAATGGCAGTGGAATTTCTAACTAGATTGTTTAATGAAATTTTGGAAAGTCAGAGGATGCCTGAGGAGTGGAGAAAAAGTGTTTTGGTTCCTATCTTTAAGAATAAGGGTGATGGGCAGAGCTGCAGTAACTACAGAGGGATAAAATTGATCAGTCACAGCTTGAAGTTATGGGAAAGAGTAGTTGAAGCTAGGTTAAGAAGGGAGGTGATGATTAGTGATCAGCAGTATGGTTTCATGCCAGGAAAGAGCACTACAGATGCAATGTTTGCTCTGAGAGTGTTATTGGAGGAATACAGAGAAGGTCAGAAGGAGTTGCATTGTCTTTGTAGACTTGGAGAAAGCATATGACAGGGTTCCTAGAGAAGAGTTGTGGTATTGTATGAGGAAGTCAGGAGTGGCAGATAAGTATGTAAGAGTGGTACAGGATATGTACGAGGATAGTGTGACAGTGGTGAGGACTGCAGTGGGAGTGACCGATCCGTTTAAGGTGGAGGTGGATTACATCAAGGATCAGCTCTGAGTCCTTTCTTATTTGCAGTGGTGATGGACAGGTTGACAGATGAGATCAGACAGGAGGCCCTGTGGACTATGATGTTTGCAGATGACATTGTGATCTGTAGTGAGAGTAGGAATCAGGTTGAAGAGACTCTGGAGAGGTGGAGATATGCTCTAGAGAGCAGAGGAATGAAGGTCAGCAGGGCTAAGACAGAATATATGTGTGTAAACGAGAGGGAGGGTAGAGGAATTCTGAGGATGCAGGAGTAGAGTTGGTAAAGGTGGACGAGTTTAAGTACTTGGGATCAACATTTCAGAGTAATGGTGAATGTGGAAGAGAGGTGAAGAGAGTACAGGCAGGGTGGAATGGGTGGAGAAGAGTGTCAGGAGTGATTTGTGACAGACGGGTACCAGTAAGAGTGAAAGGGAAGGTCTGCAAGAGGGTAGTGAGACCAGCTATGTTATATTGGTTGGAGACAGTGGCATTGACAAAAAGGCAGGAGTCAGAGCTGGATGTGGCCGAGTTAAAGATGCTAAGATTTGCACTTGGTGTGACTAGGATGGATAGGATTAGGAATCAGTATATTAGAGGGTCAGCTCATGTTGGACAGTTTGGAGACAAAGCAAGAGAGACGAGATTGCGTTGGTTTGGACATGTGCTGAGGAGGGATGGGGCTAAGGTTGGAGTTGCCAGGTAAGAGGAAAAAAGGAAGGCCTAAGATAAGGTTTATGGACGTGGTGAGAGAGGACATGCAGGCGGTTGGTGTGACAGAGCAAGATGCAGAGGATAGGAAGAAATGGAAAGAGATGATCCGCTGTGGCGACCCCTAACGGGAAAAGCTGAAAGAGGATGATGAGTAGGATATAAATAACCAAAAAAAGGAATTGCTGCAGGATACAAATAACCAAAAAAGGTATTACAATAGGATATAAATAACCAAAAAAGGTATTGCAATAGGATGTAAATAACCAAAAAAGGTATTGCAGTAGGATATAAATTATCGAAAAAGGCATTGCAATAGGATATAAATAATCAAAAAAGGTATTGCAGTAGGATATAAATAACCAAAAAAGGAATTGCAATAGGATATACATAACCAAAAAAGGGTATTGTAATAGGATATAAATAACCAAAAAAGCTATTTCAATAGGATATAAATAACCAAAAAAGGTATTGCAGTAGGATATAAATAACCAAAAAAAAGGCATTGCTGCAGGATACAAATAACCAAAAAAAGGTATTGCAATAGGATATAAGTAACCAAAAAAGGTATTGCCATAGGATATAAATAACCAGAAAAGGTATTGCAGTAGGATATAAATAACCAAAAAAGGTATTGCAATAGGATATAAATAACCAAAAAATATATTGCAATAGGATATAAGTAACCAAAAAAGGTATTGCATTAGGATATAAATAACCAAAAAAGGTATTGCAGTAGGATATAAATAACCAAAAAAGGCATTGCAATAGGATATAAATAACCAAAAAAGGTATTGCAATTGGATATAAATAACCAAAAAAGATATTGCAGTAGGATATAAATAACCAAAAAAGGTATTGCAGTAGGATATAAAGAACCAAAAAAGGCATTGCAATAGGATTTAAATTACCAAAAAAGGTATTGCAATAGGTTATAAAGAACCAAAAAAGGTATTGCAGTAAGATATAAATAACCAAAAATGACATTGCTGCAGGATAAAAATAACCAAAAAAATGTATTGCAATAAGATATAAATAACCAAAAAAGGTATTGCAATAAGATATAAATGACCAAAAAAGGTATTGCAGTAGGATATAAATAACCAAAAAAGGTCTTCCCAGTCTATCATTTTTACATGTTTCCAGTACCCTGGACCCACAAAACCATAAGTGTATGCAAATAAAGTCAGTTTAATTAAGTGTTTTCATCATACAATCAAACAAGAAATGTACTTCAGCAGACTGGATCAAATACCAGTAGAATGCTATTTTTACTGGTGACCTAAAGTTATATTTGGTTATTCAGGTTCAGGCACCTAGGCAGAGAGACATTTCACTGTGATACATTTGGTGGGGACACATGGCTGAAGTGACATTCAGCTGCAGAGAAATATGGCTGTTTGCAGATTCCCTCTGGGCCAAGAGAATAATGTGTTGCCATGCTCACAACTTCAATAACCAAATGCACAAGGGAAAAGCAACGCCCACGGTCCCCATGGCAACATGAGACAGCAGGCAATATGGCAGTCCTCAGCAGCAGGCTTGCCAGAGGGCATGTTAGAGGCAGTAAAACTGCAGTGCACAATGGGCAGTGCCTTTATAATTGGTGTGGGAGGCTACCTCCTTCACAGTGTCTATGGAACATAAATTAAAATGCATACTGGACCATAAATGTGACTATAGTAGCCTGCAGAATATTCTCCATGCTGTTGCATACTTCTACATGTTGTAGTTACTTAAGTATGTACTGTACACTGAGCACAACACTCATTACTTCTTCTGCCTCCATGCATTTGATTATTAAAGCTGTGGGCATGGCAGTGTATGCTTCTCTTTGCCCACATGGAATTTGCAAACAGCCATATTTCTCTGCAGCTGAATATCACTTCAGCCATGTGTCCCCAGCCAAATGTCTCACTGCCTAGGTGCCTGAACCCGGTTATTCATACCTCACGTCCCACCTCTATATCCAGGAAGTACTGACAACACGTTTTTTCTATTTTTTTTTTTTTTTTTGGTCAAATATTCTATTTCATAACAAAATTGCCGTAAAGTAATTTAGATTCCGTACAGAAAATGCAATATCTGAGAGGCTACAGATAAACTGTGACACTATGAATCCATCAATGTACAGAATTCCATCAATATGCAGAATATATATATACATGTAGACATATATACTGTTTATGTATGAATTAAGCAGGAAATTGCAACTAAGCAGAATCAATTTTCAGTAGATGCATAGGGAGAAAAGTTCCACAGTTAGTATGGTTTATATGCAAATCTGTATGCACACATTACAAGTATATAAAATTGAAAAACATAAGCTAAGGCATAAAAAAGGCAATTCAATAGTAAGTAAAAGCTTGATTAAGGGAGGTTTATTAGAAGAGAAAGTACTAAACAGGTTTTCAAAACAATTAGGGAAAGGTGTTAAACAACTGAATATGCAACTCCCTTTTCATGATGTAGTCCTGTTAGAAACAATAAAAATATATATGATATTAAAATATGCTTTGCTAATTTAAGACAAGAAGCTGCAGGTATGGTGACCATGTCTTCTTATAATGACTGATATTCTGAACTAACTGATTTTTCAAAAGCAACTACTTTTAATTTTTAATTGCATAACATTTTCTTGCAGTGGTAGGCTGGTTCTGGATATACACATCACAAACTGCTCTGCACAACGATATTCAGATCAGAAAATACTATAGAAGCTGAACAGCTTCTTCCTCTAAAGTGCAGCCCAAATGCACTTTTCATATTTATCCAACCCGTAACCCAGATCTGAGTTTGTGGCTTGGCATTCATTGGCCTAGTTGCTTGACCCACATAGCTCTTCACTGTCTCACTGAGATGCTACCATTCACTGCGCTGTGTTTACGGTAATTTTTATACTGTCTGACCTTTTTTCATGTTACACATTAAGCCCTCAAAAAACAGAAATATAATGATGTTCATGAAATGTGCATGTTATTTTTAAATATATTGTTTTATGTTACCAGGCTGTTGATATAACATGCCTCATGCATATTTATTTTTTCTTCAAAATAATTAATCTTGTTTTTTCCAATTTAGCTGCAGAAGTTAATACATTCACCAATACACTTCTCCATCTCTGTCATACAAACTTCAAAGCTGGACATGATCGGCCTTAGTCATGGCGAATTAGTTACACTTTCGAAGTAACAGAATGGTCCAGCATGGTTTACCCCCTACTTCTTGTACTCATATCTTTTAGATTCTATGAGGAAGGGAACAGAAAAAAAATATATGTGGTAAAAATCATAAGAAAATAAAAGAAAAAATATGAGGCAAAATTTAGGACAGTCTGTGCAATCCTGGGCAAATGAGAAAGTACAGCTGTGTAAGTACACTTACCCTAACATTAAGTGTTCAATTTAATCACTGCTGCAGTAGGCTTTAGCTAGCTGAGTTAAAGTCTGCCAAGGATGTAACAGCTGCAGGTCTTCCAAAGCCTTTTGCTGTCTTCACACATTCATTCATACTGCTGTGAGAAAGAACTCCTTAGGGAGAAAACCAGGAGTCTTGCACCAGAATGTTGTCTTCACGCGTTCACTGAGATGGCCATGAGAAAGAGATCCTTAGGGAGAAAACCTGGAGCCTTGCACCAAAATCCTTTCTCCACACATTCACTCAAATGACCATGAGAAAGAGCTCCTTAAGGACAAAATCAGGAGTCTTGTACCAAAATCCTGCCTCCACACATTCACTCAGATGGCCATGAGAAAGAGCTCCTTAAGGAGAAAACCAGAAGCCTTGCACCAAAATGCTGTCTCTACACGGTATTCTCTCAAATGGCCTTTAGAAAGTGCTCCTTAGGGAAAAAACCAGGAGCCTTGCACCAAAATGCTGTCTCCAGACATTCATTCAGACTGCTGTGAGAAAGAGCTCCTTAGGGACAAAACCTGGAGCCTTCTATCAAAATGCTGTCTCCAGGCATTCATTCAGATTGCTGTGAGAGAATTCCTTAGGGACAAAACCAGGAGCCTTGCACCAGAATCCTTCAAGACGTTCTTGTCAACTGAAGAAAGGGAGGCTACTGTCCTGAAAACTAAGCAAAGTTAGAAACACATATATTTTGTTTTAGAAAAAAAAACTATATAAACAATTAGTGGGGGGGGGGTGGAGGAAAGGTCCGGCTACTGCAGCAGTAATTTAATTGAATATCAATTGTTATGGTAATTGTACTTACATAACTGTACTTTGCTCAGCATAAATCACTAATGCAGTAGCCTTTAGCTATATAGGTAGATTCTCAAAACTTATAATCTGGGAGTTGGAATGATTAGGATCCAGGAGCCCCTGGAGAAGGGTTCTAACAAAAGCCTGCTCTAAATAAATCTGGAAAAGGAACTTAGTTTGTAATGGTATGTACAAAGTACCAAGTGACTGCCTTTATAATGTTTCTACAGTCCAACCCTTTCCAATATTCCATCTAAGAAACCCAGGCCCTTGTAGAATGAACCTTGACCCTGTCTGGAAGTGTCTTGTTATGACATGAAAAACAAAAAGCAAAAGCAATAAAGAACGATCCAGAAACCGTCTGTTCGGGCACAGCTTGCTCTTTCATTCCCCCTTCATAGAAAACAAACCGCTGTTCAGATTTTATAAAGAATTCAGTTATGTCAAAATAATACCGCGGTTACCAATGTGTATCCAGAATATGTAGAATACTTTCTCTGGTTTTGAGGTTCTGGATAAAAAAAAAAGATTAATGACTTCATTCACAGTAACTTTGTAACCACTTTACACGTGAATGAGTGATTTGTTCTTAGAGTAACCTTATCTGTATGGAAAACCAAATAGGTTTCGCCCACCGTAAGAGTTTGCAACTCAGATAATCTTCTGTCACTTGTCAGAGCAATAAGCAAAACAGTTTTCTGTCTAATGAACCATAAATCAGCCAGATGAGCTGGCTCAGAGGGAGAGAGCGGTTCCCTTTTCTAGCACAAAGTTAAAATCTCAAAATGTGACACCGTTAGTACTCTTGGAGGGGGGGGGTGGCTGAAAAATCTGAGTGACACTTTTAATTAATTTACCTCATTCCTCAAACAGTTTTGTTATTTGGGTAGTAGAAGTACTAAACAAAAACTCCTTATCCAAAGAAGAATTTAAGATTTCAGATTTAATATCTTCAGAAATCTTCTGATTTCAAGCCCAGGCAAAAAGTCTTGCCACAGTAGCATATTTCAGATAATCTTTACTTACCTAAGAAACAGCAGTAGCAATAATAGAATTCAGTGAGGACCTGCCTGCTGAAGCTGGCAGAAAAACTCCTAATATTGTTCAAAGAAGCCAATGAATAATTCAAAATATGAGCCTTATAATTCAGAATTATGTAGACTATAGTAATAAAATAATACATTTTCTTCCCAAATCTGGCAAAAGTAGATGGGGCACCAAAAATTCTTACCGGGGATAGCATCCACAACCCTCCCTAACATGGGCAGTCATCACTAAATGCAGTCTTGGGTATTGACTAGTTCTTCTATGGTATTACATTGAGATGAAATGGCAAGGCTTGAAATGACCTTTGGGTCTAATTCTAGTAATCTCCTATGATCCTATAGAGTATAATGCCCCCTTTGGTATGTACCTAACCAATACATGCAGCAAGCTGGAATGTCCACAAAGGTTCCTTACAAAAAGAATACAGGAAGTAAACAAAATGTAGGCTGACCACCTTATTTATTTATTTATTTATTTATTTATTTATTCCAGTTTGATGGCTGGGGAGGTCCACTGGGCTCAGGGAGCCCGTTTTCAGTGGAGGCCCTGGGAGAAAAGCTCCGCAATACATGGTTTAGTTACAAAAATTATTACAAAGAATAATTGCTTTACAAACTTTAAAACAGGTAGAATTCAGAAAAAGAAAACAGTTACAATTTCATTTAGGCAAAAAAGGAAGGCACACAGCATCAGGGCTACATATTACAGAATTGTAATTTATAATATCCACATTTTAGTGTAAGGATTAGTTTGATGTGAAAGTTAGCCAGGAGTATAAGTGGAGGAGAGCATATGTGGATTGGGAGAAAACGTACAGTTGCATTTCCTGTTTGAATAAAGACAGGAATGTAGTTGAATTTTAAAGCTTTCAAAGTCATAACAGGTCCTTAGAGAAGAAGGGAGCGAGTTCCAAGAAGAAGATTACCAGCAGGACGACTGGGTTTGTGGATGGAGATTAGGTTTTGGTGGGTAGATTTAAGGGTTCTGTGGGGTGTATAAGGTCATAGAATATTGGTTAGTGCAGGGCATGTGGTAGGTTGGAACAATAATCTGTGGGCAGTGGTGATTTGGAGATGGTCTAGATGGTTGGGGAGTTCAAGCAATTTAATGACTGAAGGGAAGAACAATGATGGGAGGAGGATTTGGCTTTGGTTGCCAATTTAGAGATTTTATTGTAACAGGTTTCCAGTTTGGAGGAGAGAGTGGCGGATAAGTTAGTAACTAGAGGAGCACTGTACAGGAGAGAGGGTAATAGATAGGTATTGGCTAGAGTTAGTCTGGTGGAAGGAGAGAGGAAGTGGCTGTTTCTGTAAAGTAAACCAAGTTTTATATGGGTTTTCTTAATGTTTTGATGAATGTGAGTATTGAACTTCAAATGTTCGTCAATGGTAACAGCAAGAAGTTTGGCGGAGGGAACAATCTCTATGGTGGAGTTGTTTTGGCTGATAATTTGGAGTGAGTTTTTATCAATAGGGGAAGTTTTGGAGGAGGGAAATAGAAGAATTTTGGATTTGTTGGCATTTAGTGAGAGGTGATTTTGGAGCATCCAATTTTCGGTGGTTGAGAATGCAGTTTGTGTCACTGATTGGAGCTCAGCTAGGTTAGTAGCGCAGCAAATGAAAGTAGAATCATCTGCATATTGCACAATTCTGGTGTTGGGTATGGCTTTGTGAAAGTCGTTAATAAATATGTTGAATAGCACTGAGCCAAGTATGGATCCTTGGGGTACCCCAGTAGGGGTTGGAAGAAAGGTGGAGGTGCCTTGTCCCCATTTTACAGCCTGAGACCTATCTGAGAGATAGCTGGAGAATCAGGAAAGGGACTTGTGGGAGAGATTAAGTTTAGAAAGATGGTTTAGTAGGTGGGTATGGGAGATGGTATCGAATGCTTTGGATAAATCCAGTAGAACTGTTGATATTATTTTACCAGAGTCACGGGTGAGATTTACAGCGTGTAAGAAGGAGAGAAGGGCAGTGTTGGTACTGTGTCCTGGACGGAAGCCGTGTTGGGTGGGAGTGATTAGCTGGTGTTTGGTTAGGAAAGGCATGACCTGAAGGTGGATGCATTTTTCAAGATGTTTAGAGATTGGGGACAGGATAGCTACGGGTCAGAAATATGAAACACTATTGTTTTTGCCACCCTTATGAAGAGGTAAAATATAGGCAGCATGCCATAATTTGGGTACATATGATTCCAGCAGGGATCTAATGATCAGAATACAGATTGGGAGGGCAATACCTTCAGTGGCTATTTTTAGGAAGGAGGATGGGATGTTGTCGGGGGCATTTGAGCATGGCTTTAGTTTTGAGAGTAATTTCTTGATATGGTAGGTTGATATGGGTTTAAGTTCGAAAGTAGGAGGAGGGGGAGTTGGGGGAGAGGAAGATTGAGTGGGTTGAGGAGAAGGGTTATTGTTGGTAAAGGTCTTGGTCAGTTCCACAATAGAGGAGGTAAAGAAGGAATTGAATAGATGAGCAATTTCATGGTCAGATTTGCTGGTGTCAGGACAGGGGTTGATTTTAGTACCTGGGTTAAGAAGAGAATTAATTGAGTTCCAGAATTTTTGGGGGGATTTTTTGGATGATTTACTTGTAGCTTGATGTAGCAAGACTTTTTGTCTTTAATGACTTGTTTTTTGACAAGGTTACAAAGTTGCTTGTATTTAAGTAGGATTTCAGGCTGTTTATGTTGGAGGTATGTTTTCCAGGTTTTATCTCTTTGTAGCATAATTTTTTTGGTATCTTTGGTTAGCCAAGGGGCGGTCTTAGTTTTTACTCTTTTTGTTCTTATTGGAGCTAGGGAGTTGAGGACATTTAAGAAAGTTGAGTTGAAAAATTCAACAGCTTTGTCTAATGGAAGGGTTTTTAGGGGGCTTCAGTTAGTTTGTTTAAGGGAGTCAGAAAATGTAGTAGGATTAAAGTTAGAAAGGTTACGTGTATGAATGTACTGGTGGGAGTGTGGAGAGGTGAGGGTAGCTCGATGGGTGAAGGCTGGGAAGTGGACTCATAGTGGGTCAGGTATAACGCCAGATTTTATAACATTATTAGGATGGGATACCAAGATCCAATCTAGTGTGTAGCCAGGGGGGCTTGTTTTGTTAGGCCTGGTAATGGAATTAGTTAGTTGGGTGTAGTTAAATAGGTTGATTAATATGGTGGGATTAGGGTTATTGATTTTGTTCCAATCAATATTTACATCTCCGAGTATATAGGTCTCTAGCTTAATATTAGAGGAGGTCCAGGAGAGGATTTCTTCTAGGGTAGTGGTGTTGTTACCAGGGGGGTATAGAGGGATATAATGCAAATGCTTTCACGGTTATTTATTTTTAGTAGGCCAATTACTAGTTCTGCATTGTTGAAAGAAGGTATGGGATTAGGGTATGGAGTAATGGGTAGCTGGTTGGAGTAGATTAAGGCTACACCACCGCCTCTTCTATTTAAGCAGTCGAATCTAAGAGATTGAAATCTTGGGGGAAGGAATTCGGAGTCATTGATATGTGATTTTAGCCAGGTTTCAGAGATGGCTACAATGTCAGGTGAGTTGTGATTTAGCCAAACATGAAAGAGGGTTAATTTATTTTTTAGACTTTGGGCATTGATGGTGAGGAATTTGAGGTATTTAAGGTTGGATTTATTAATAGTAATAGGGTGGTTGGGGCTAGAAGCAGTATCTGGTCCAGGATTTGGGTGTATGTCCCCAGCTAAGCAGAGGTAAGAGAGAAAAGGAAGAAGTACTTTTGGTTTGGTCTTTGAGAGTTGTGTGTGATAGTGTATAGGTTTAGGTTTGTAGTATTTAATTGAGATGGGGAAAAGCTTTACTTTGAAGTGGAGAAGAGGGTAGGATTGAAATAAAGAGGCAGAAATGTTATGAAAGTGTGTGGTGGAGAGGGTAGGGGAAGAGGGGAAAGGTGTAGTTGGAAGTGGGTATAGGAGGTGGCTTGGTATAGAGGGAGTAGGAATATGATATAAATAGATGTGTAAATGAAGATAGGTGGAAGAGAAGGCATGGTAGGGGGAATTTTTCTAGGTGTAGTAGAGAGGTGGATAATGGAATTTAGGTGTGTGGGGGGTGTGATAGTGATTGGCAGGTAGGAGGGAGGAAGGGGAGGAGCAGATGTATGGAAGTATTGAATGGTGGGGAGGGGGAGGGATCTTTTATAGATTATAAATGTAGGAGTACTGGGGCGGGTGGGAATTGGGGGCAGGGTAGGGGAGCGGAGTGAGCCCGCAGGGATTAAAGCTATGTCTTCTGTATCATACAGACTACTAAAAGGCGATCTTTGCCTGGCATACAAGGCATCCCTGGACCATGTTTTGATAAATATTTTTCACATCTGCAAAACAAACAGCATCATAACAACTAGATCAAAAGACCTAAATTTTGCTTGCGACATAAATCGCACATGTTGGAGAGACGGATATGTTTCTCATAGAATTCCCATTGTCTGGAACAAGCTCCCCATGCATGTGAAGCAGAGTTTCTCCCCATCCCTGTTTAAGCACAACTTAGCTCAATGGATGTGTATTGGGAAATTCACCCCTGGCCTGGTGCTTATGTCTCTGATGAACAGAGGAAGCCAGTAAATCCCCTCCATATAAATCAAATTTGTGGGTCAGATATGGGTTCCACAGCTAGGCTTATAAGGGGCCTAGTGATCATTAGCCTAGTATACACCTATGAACCTATGAAATAAAATGACTGAGAGGAGGTTCATAAAAATATTCCCAAGAAAGTGAGCTGTTTATTCCTGCACTGAAGAGATTCAATGATCTCAGTTATGTAGTTCAACTTGAGATTCCCCACATTTTTGCTGCAAAATTGCCAGAAAATACTATTGAACCTCACCCATGGAGGCATGAGGCTTGATCTTCTAATCTGACAAAAGGAGAGTCAGTGGACTCCAAACATAATTCCAACTGCTCCCCAGGTGCATAGATGAAGACACCTGGAAACAGAAACTTAAAGACTCAGCTAGTGAGCAGTATGCAGGACTCCAAGACACATCGTCCTACCACCCACCAGAAACTGTGATTCCCACCAGTGATTACAAATCATTTACAGGCTCTTGCTGATGTGGAGGAAGACGGTGAAATGGATTCTGTCAGACTGATCCCTCAGTAAAAGAACAGTACCAACCTGAGTAGGAACATGGCTGGGCTGTGTTAATATAAACAGTAGCAGCTAACACCATGAGTAATGCTGTTATCTAAAGTGTTAGGCAATATTACTGAACTCTGAATGCAAGTGTCTTTCCCACTCACAGGATTTCATACAATTCACAAGATTCAAAGGAGTTTCAATGCTATTTTAGTCAAATGACTATGCACACCTTGCCAATACCCACCTTCAGTGTTTACCTCTTTTCTCAAGGAGACAGAGGCTAGTTAGTTCTGGGGAAACATGAGAGCACCCATCCAGTCATCCAGTTTTTCTTTGAAGGAAGATATAGAATCTCATTGTTTAATCTGGAGAGGAAGTTTATTTTTTGGGGGAGGTCAATCCATCCATCTGTCTGTTGCATTCTGTTTGTCTACTAATCAAGGTTCATCTCTCTCATTCTAGTGTTATCTGCTCTGTTTGACTAACTGGGCTATAGGCCACCAAGGACCACTAGATCTCTAATGCACAGTAAGCAAGGCATTGCTCTCCCCTCAGGACTCTATAAGACACATAGTACAAAGCCTTCCAGTCTCTCCTGGTGACTAAGGTCCTGAAGACTAGAGAACTTCTGGGGTCAGGGGAAGGCTTAGACTAACTGAACAGACTATGTGCAGTATGGACCCCACACCACAGGGGGGGTCACATGCCCATACTTGTCACTGCAGCTAGTATTTTGAAATACGTGTCCAAGGCTGGATCAGGTGCTCGCTTGGTTAATGACAATCTATTTCATTGACCACTCAGTTCTTCTGATGTGCCCACAACTGGAATCCGATCAGGTGCTCACTCAATTTCTTTTATTGACTGCTCTGTCTCTTTCATAGCCATCTTAATTACTCTGCATACTCCAGACTCTACCTGAGCTCATTAAAAAGAAGAGTTGCATGCACCTGAACTATTTTCAAAGTCCAAGCAGCTGTTACTTTACAAACTCAGACCACCTCTTTTTGTTATGGCATTGAGAATTACCAGCTATTAGAGTTTTTTAACTGCTATCATTCAGAAAATGCTCATATTTTATGCCCTGCCTTCTTTTAATATGTTTGCTAGCTAGGTGAGACAACCCACAACCCAGGAGCATTGTCTTGTTAAGGGATTTATGCAGAATCAAAGAATAGGAAAGAGTCAAACCCTGTACCTGCAGTTAGCAGCTCATTAAAAACTTGGTGCCTTAATTCTCTGCACCAACTGCCAGACTTTCAGTAACTTCTTTTTTGATAAATGACTGAAGACTACAGTCAGTCAATAATGTTAGTCATTGGAGTTTCTAGTTCTTATTGTTCAGAAAGTGCATATCGATGTAATACCTGTTCTTATTCTGTTAACTTTTTAAGTGAATTAGACTTGTCTGGCACTTCAGCTCTGAGCTGTTAACAAAGTGATTCTTGCAATCTAGAGTACAGGGTTTGAATCATTCCACTTCCATTTGCTACTGTGTGACTTTGATCAAGTCACTCAAATAGTACTCCAGGGTCACCTGGTTAGTCAATAGATTATAGAAAATAATATTTAAAATTTTTCCCTTTTTGGGTCTTTGTCCCTGATTATTTTGGATTAGATCAGAATTCTTGAGCAAAATAAATTGATAAGTATTTTGGTCTCTTCCTTGTATTTCTTAAGTAAAACAACTTCAGAAATATGATTTCTTGTAAAACTTGCAGCCTTCCTGCAAATTGTTGTGGATTGCAGTAACTAAATGATGGTTGTATAGCCTTCAGACTTTGTTTCTCTCAGAAAATACTTGCTAATGCAACAGTTGTTATTCTAGCAAATTGCTGAGTATAAAAGGGAAATATTTAAAATCTTTTCCTGATTTCTGGGTTTTTTCGTCTCTGATTCTTGAGCTAAGAGGGTGGGAGAGCATGGTGCAGTGGGTTGTATTGTACAGTTCTCACAGCAGTCAGATGAAATATACTTTTTGGTCATTATCTATGATTTTGTTTGTTCATTTTATTACAAGCAAAAATCTGAATACATGCAGCTGTACACAGGGGCTGTAATTGATGGTCATATCTGTGTGTGTTGTGTGGTAAAGGAAACCTTAGAACACCAAATGTAACCTGCAGGAACCAAGACATGACCAATTCCATTGTGTTGAACAGCCCTTTTATAAGTAATCAGTTCCTGAAAAAAAAATTATAAAAAGAGCATTTGACAAAATCTTTTTTAAACACTTTTACAGAACTTCATCAAAATAAATGTAAAACTTCTAGGACGTTGTTATATAATAAAAAATCATGTGATAAAATCAAACTCATTAAAATTAATTACTAACAATTTTGTAAACTAATTAGCTAACTTGTCTCATCCACACAGCGTGAAGTTATGGGGAAAGAGTAGTGGAAGCTAGGTTAAGAGGGGAGGTGATGATTAGTGATCAGCAGTATGGTTTCTTGCCAGGAAAGAGCACTACAGATGCAATGTTTGCTCTGAGAGTGTTGATGGAGAAATACAGAGGTCAGAAAGAGTTGCATTGTGTCTTTGTGGACTTGGCGAAAGCATATGATAGGGTGCCTAGAAAGGAGTTGTGGTACTGTATGCAGAAGGCAGGAGTGGCAAAGAAGTATGTAAGAGTGGTACAGGATACGTACGAGGGTAGTGTAACAGTGGTGAAGTCTGCAGTGGGAGTGACAGATGCATTTAAGGTGGAGGTGGAATTACATCAAGGATCAGCTATGAGCCCTTTCTTATTTGCAGTGATGATGGACAGGTTGACAGACAAGATCAGGCCGGAGGCCCCATGGACTATAATGTTTGCACATGACATTGTGATCTGTAGTGAGAGTAGGGAACAGGTTGAGGAGACCTTGGAGAGGTGGAGATATGCCCTAGAGAGGAGAGGAATGAAGGTCAACAGGACTAAGACAGAATATGTGTGTCAATGTGAGGGAGGATAGGGGAATGGTGAGGATGCAGGGAGTAGAGTTGGCGAAGGTGGATGAGTTTAAGTACTTGGGATCAACAGTTCAAAGTAATGGTGAGTGTGGAAGAGATATGAAGAAGAGAGTACAGGCAGGGTAGAATGTGTGGAAAAGAGTGTCAGGAGTGATTTGTGACAATCAGGTGCCAGTACAAGTGAAAGGGAAGGTCTACAAGAGGGTAGTGAGACCAGCTATGTTGTATGGGTTGGAGACGGTGGCATTGACAAAAAGGCAGACGTCAGAGCTGGAAGTGGCAAAGTTAAAGATGTTAAGATTTCCACTTAGTGTGACAAGGATGGACAACATTAGGAATCAGTATATTAGAAGGTCAGCTCAGGTTGGATGGTTTGGAAACAAAGTCAGAGAGGCAAGATTGCATTGGTTTGGACGTGTGCTGAGGAGGGATGCTAGGTATATTGGGAAAAGGATGCTAAGGATGGATCTGCCAGGTAAGAGGAAAAGAGGAAGGCCAAAGATAAGGTTTATGGACATGGTGAGAGAGGACATGCAGGTGGTTGGTGTGACAGAGCAAGATGCAGAGGACAGGAAGAAATGGAAACAGATGATCCGCTGTGGCAATCCCTAACGGGAACAGCTGAAAGACAAGAAAAGTCTGATCCACACAATTGTTAAAAAAATTAACAAGAAATTATAAATAGTAAAGGACATATGAATGCCTATATGTTTTGAATTGATTAAAAGTTAACATTTTAACATTCATGGTACAATTTATAGTACTTCTTACTTTTATGATTTTCACTTATTTAAGTTTTTTAACAATTGTGTGGAAAAGACAAGTTAGCTAATTAGTTTACTAAATTGTTAGCAATTAAGTTTAATGAGTTTGATTTCATCACATGATTCATTTTTATTATACAAGGAAGTCCTAGTAGTTTTACATTTATTCTGATGAAGACCCATATCGTGGAGATGAAAGCACTTAATAAAGATTTTTGTCAGACACTCTTTTTATATAAAAGGTTGTGTTTTCAGGAACTGGTTATTTATAAAAGGGCTGTTCAGCATGGTGAATTGTTCATGTCTTGGCTCCTGCAGGTTTTGTTTGGTGTTTTGAGCTTACCAGTGTTTATTCTGAATGATACTTTCTATTTTGTCCATGGTGTAAGGGAAGACACCAACTGTAGTAAACAGGAGTTTCATCACATGAGCCATGTTATTTGGGCAAAATCTTTGGTTTTCTTGTTTTGTTGACTGTTGTGACAGTGTATTTATAACTTGGCTGTGAATAAATTAATCAGCATGAAGTCTATGAGTTTAATTTAATATTTTAAGTACAAGTACATTTTAATTTATCTCATTTTTGCAGGTACAAGACTGTGAAATGCATTGTAATGGGTTGCAATCATTTGTCTAATACTTAGTATAAATGAATAAGGCTATGAATTGTTAATGAGCTGCTTTCAGTAGAGCAGGATTTGTTATTTTGTCTACAGTGTGACTCTGACCAAAATGCCCCTAGGATGTTGTTTTAAATGCCATCTGTCCGTTTAAGCCTTTTGTTTTATTTTTCCCAGTGTTCCTTGGCTGCCCCTGAAAAGTGACACTTGTGTCCAGTGAGCTATCTCAAGTTGTTAACATGTGTTACACATCTGTTGCATGAATTCCTGCACCTTTCACACAGCTACTGAATACTGATTCACTATATGCTTTTTGAATAAGAATCTCAGCCTGTCCCTTGTAGTTTAATGAGTTGCCAAATGTGTTTTCAAGAAATGTAAATTTACTGTTGGCAGTGCTGCCTGTTTTCAACGTGAGAGTGTGCTGTATTATTTAACAAATCACATTCGGTATTTTGCTCTAAAAATACTGAGAATGTTAAATTTAAATCCAAAATCTCGTTGATAATTGTAAAGGTAAAAAAGATAATAATATGCATATTAACAGGTTTGAACAGTGTTTGATGACAACTGAGGAGAGATAGCCAAGTAATGGGATATCGGCATGGTGTCAAGAGGGGGACCCCAGTCTATTACCTTGCCAAGGGCTCCATTTAACTGTGATCCCATTATGTCTGCATCTACTGTGCCATCTAAGTAATGATGGGGCTCATGCCAGTAGGACATGCTTTTCACAAAGTGTCACCCCTCCAGAACTACACCTCACAAAACATGTAAATGCTCCCATCTGCCTAGCAGGTGGAGATGTATCATCGTGGTTGCTAAGTACCACTACTTTGCATCTTTAACTGTATGAAATAAAAGAATGCACATCACATTGTATGGAAAAACTGGTTTTTATATTTCCTTACAATGTAACTATCTGGTGAGCCCTTACCAGCCAAATGAATACCATCACAAGCAATAATAATTAATTTCTGCATTCCTTTTGTATACTGCATCTCTTGCAAAGACATACAGGATTAAAACATGATCTAGATTTTTAAAGTTTTTACAGAAGGCTTTTACTTCTGCTTACCTGCCATCTGTGATTCAGTGTTTCACAACTTTCACACAGTCACCTAGCATTGTTAGTCAACTGGCCAATCAGATCACAAGGCACCTGTTCAGCTTTGAATGGAACTGGATAGGATCACCTTCAGTTCCTCCCTAACAGACTGAAGCTATTTGTGTTTCATGGTGACAGTATTTCTTGTATCTCTGAAGCAGAACAGAAGGCAACAACTCTCCCACTGCTGCACAGCAGAAGTATATTTAATGTAAGTGGAGGGAAACATTGTGGAAATTACAAGTTCAATCAGAATCCCACATTTCAAGTGTACAAAGCAGCTATAATTGCTGGGTAGTGGTTGGGGGCTGCCTGTGGATGGACATAACCGATCCTTTTCTTGTTTGCTCAATTTAAACAATTATTTTTGTTATTCAGAGCTATTGTGTATTTAGTCAACTAAGCAGGAAACCTTGAGGCTACTCTGTGCTTCTATAAAGTAATTTTATAACCATAATTTGATATCTGTGGTTCACACAGTCAGCATCTCTGCTATATTTACTGAATGTGAAGCAAGATGCAGCAAGTGGTTGACCGTAACTAACTGTAACATAGCTATAACAACTGGGTATGTCTGTGGATGCCTAGGGATAACAGTAACTTATGGTGAGCATAGCTTGTAACATGACTACAGCAGCTGGGTGTGATGGTGGATGCCTGAGAATAACAGAAACTGAAGGTACTGTTAGCTTGTAATGTGGCTATAATAGCTGGGTAAACTGATGTTGCTCTTAGCTTGTAATATGACTAACAGATGGGTATGATGGTGGATATCTGGGATAACAGTAACCGATGGTGCTCTTAGCTTGTGACATGGCTATAACAGCTGGGTATGATGGTGGATGTCTGGGGGTAACAGTAACCGATGGTGCTTTTAGCTTCTAACATGGCTATAACAGCTGGGTATGATGGTGGATGTCCAGGGATAACAGTAACCGATGGTGCTCTTAGCTTGTAATATGGCTATAATTGCTGGGATGGGGAAATACTACCAGCTGATGAAAGTAATTGTTTTGTTTGTTTAGTTTAAATAGTCGGTTTTTGCTTTTCTGTACATGTGTACATTTGTTTCAAGTATGCAAGCAATTATGTGCTTGTGTTTAGCATTTTTTTTAGTACTTTAATTCAATATCAGTGGTGACACAGTCAACAGTGTGGCTACAGCTGCTGTTGCTACATATGGTTGACAGTAATTTTCTGTGTTCTTGGCCTGCAAAATAAAAGTATGGGAGAGGTTGTTTATGGATGAAAGTAACTGACCATTACATCACTTATTCAGTTTAAACAGTCGATCACCGACCATTACATCACTTGTTTACTTTAAACTGTCATTCATTGTCCATCATGTCACTTGTTTAGTTTAAACAGTCGATCACTGACCATTATGTCACTTTAGTTTAAACAGTCATTCACTGACCATTGCATCACTTGTTTAAACAGTCGTTCATTGACCATCATGTCACTTGTTTAGTTTAAACAGTCGTTCACTGACCATCATGTTACTTGTTTAGTTTAAACAATTGATCACTGACCATCATGTCACTTGTTTATTTTAAACAGTCATTCACTGACCATCATATCACTTCTTTAGTTTAAACAGTCAATCACTGACCATCATGTCATTTGTTTAGTTTAAACAGTCATTCATTGACCATCATGTCACTTTAGTTTAAACAGTCGTTCACTGACCATTATGTCACTTGTTTAGTTTAAACAGTCATTCACTGACCATCATGTCACTTGTTTAGTTTAAACAGTTGATCACTGACCATCATGTCATTTGTTTAGTTTAAACAATTGATCACTGACCATCATGTCATTTGTTTAGTGTAAACAGTCATTCATTGACCATCATGTCACTTGTTTAGTTTAAACAGTCAATCACTGACCATTATGTCACTTTAGTTTAAACAGTCATTCACTGACCATTGCATCACTTGTTTAAACAGTCGTTCATTGACCATCATGTCACTTGTTTAGTTTAAACAGTCGTTCACTGACCATCATGTTACTTGTTTAGTTTAAACAGTCATTCATTCACCATTATGTCACTTGTTTAGTTTAAACATTCGTTCTGGTTTTGCGGAACTATTGTACACGTATGTGAAGAAGACAATAAAACCTTCAATGTAGTTACAATGGGTGTTTGTGGCATGAGAAAGGGGGTGGAGCTGGGTACTGAGAGGGGTGTGGCTTGGGGCCCCCCAAACTGTCCCAGTTTAGGCCTTATAGTTGCTATGGCAGGCTCTGGCTAGGGTTTTTCATGTTTATTGGTATGTAGAGTCAGATATATTTTGAAGGGTGTATTCTACTCTATATTGGGTTTAATGACTGCTGAATATCATGGGATTGCAGGATAAAAGGAATCACAAAGCATCTAAGCCTGAAGGCCATTTCCACTTTGCCAATATCCACCATTAGGCCTTCACCTTCATTTCAAGGATGTCTAGGTCTATTGTACCAGGGCTGAATTTGTGAACACCCAGCCAGTTGTCCAGCTCCTTAGTGACTCATGCTGCTTTACATGGAGATCGTGTTTGTTCCAGAGAAGTAGTAGGTGCTACATGACAAATATATACCTTCTCGTAGTCTCATTTATTTGTTGGAGTAGATTTAAATCTTTTGTCCTGGTGTTATCCAGACTGCTTGATTTTTGGGTTACAAGACTTCTTGAGCTGCCAAATCCTTTATTGCCCCATAAAAAGGACACAGGTATCCCCTAAGAAGTCCGTAAGAAACTAAGCAGAGGGATAAAACCTATGATCTGCCTTTGTAGCTCAGATCTTTGAGTCCCCTGATCTTTCTAGTTGCATACTTCTAGAATCTTCCCAATTGCTTGATATGCTTAGTAAGATACATCTCAAAGGGGGCATTTTACTTAGTGATGGGTCTAATCAATGCAGAGTACAAGCAGGTGATGGTTTCTTTGATATGGAGAAATCCTTCCACTATCAGCTGTGCAAGATAAAAGGATTTCCTGGACACTGTCACAATGTGATGGTCAAACATGAGGAAGTTATCCACCCAAGTGCCCAGGTCTATCATAGGTTCATATGATAATATTAGGCTTAGCCTGGAGGCCCTTATAAGCCTAGTCAAGAATTTCACCCATTTTCCCACAAATTCAGCACCTGTTTTCCCTGTCCAGCAGGGACATAGGTGGGATTCCAGGGGTATATTTTCTGTTTCCCATCCAATCGGCCAGGTTCCTCTTAAAGAGGGCTAGTGAGGTCCTCTGCTTGACATGGAGAATGAGTCTATTCTATAGATGGGGGAGTTATTTGACATAAATCTATCCCACCAACAAGTTTTATTAATGTCACAGACCAGGCTGAGGTCTTGCGTGTAGATTGCGTGAGTGGAGTTAGGCTTACCGATATGCAGCAACTCCATCAAGGCTGAGTCTGAGACAGCCTTGTATGCCAGACACAGGTCACCTCTGAGCAGTCTGCATGAGACTGAGTAGAGGGACAGGGCTTTTAGCCTATCTGTCTAGGATAGGTGGTTGAGACCCTGGATTTTCCTGGTCAGGAACCTCTGTGGTCTCTCCAACTAGTGCATGTGCTTGGCAAGGTACATGCCGAAGGGGGCATTGTACTCGATAATGGATCTGATAAGGGAAGAATACAGGGATCTTATAACCTTCTTGTTTCTGGATGAAATACCCTTACTTATGAGGTGGGCTATGTAGAAAGCCTCCCACACAACAGAGGCCATGTGATGGTCAAAATTCAGGTTGCTTTCAACCTAGGTGTCCAAGTCCCTCACGACTGATTGCATGCTTAATACATTGTTATTAATGTGATAATTAGCGGGGATGCCATTTTCCCCAAAGGGGATAATGATGCATTTCTTGGCATTCCGTTTGAGACCATGCTTCTGGCACCAGTCATTAGTTTGGGTAAGGCCCTCTTGGAAGATGTTGACATTGCTCATAATGTTTTCATTTTGAAGTGGGGTGTTATCTATGCTGTGAGCTGGAGTTAGCTGGTGCTCACCCAGTGCTACGTTGTTGGTTTTCAGCTTGCACCCATTTTTAGCACACCAGCTACTAACAAGCCAAATCTTGTGCTAAAGGACATGTATGGAAGGGAATGATAACATATTTGGAACTAGATTACATACCTTTGGCTATTAGTTGTGCTACGTACAAGGATTTCCTCACCACAGTTGCTATGTGATGATCAAAACAGAAAAAGCAATCATCCCAAGTTCCTGTGTTCCTGGCTATCTTTTCATTTAGTAAAGGAGTGTTATTTATACAGTATCTTGTGGGTAATTGCTGTTTGCCGAAAGAAACACTGGTACACAACACTTCTTAACATTCATATCCATAGACCAGGTATTAAATAGGCTAAGCTTTCTGTAGTCGTCTGCAAATTTTGTGAACCAGAGGCCCTAGTTATCAGTTTAGAGATCTGAGTAGATGTTAAATAGCAGATGATCCAGTAAAAATAAGCGAGAAAGTCCATTGGCTACTTCAGCACTATTTGAAGAGGCAACTGACACATAGACCATGTGGGTTCTGTGTTTCAGTCATATAGCTATCCATCTTACCACATAAGGATCTGTGTTTAAGGCATATAGTTTCCTTACAATTCTGGCATAAGATGTGGTCATGAATGATTTGGTAAGATTTGGATAAGCTGTATGAACATCATGACCACCTCTAACAGCTTGTGTGACCCTCTTAAAGAAGTTAACAAAATTTAACAGGCATAATTTTAACTTCATGAGGCCAAATTGCTGTGGGTCTTGATACTGTAATTACTTCTTAGCTTTACAGATTAAACTCATAAGGCTGATTAGTCAAAAATTTCCAAAGTGAGTAGTAGGTCCCCACCCCCTCTTGTAGAGGGGCATCACCATAGCAGTTCACCAAAATTTAGGAACATAAGTTAAGGCTTAGCTTATGTTAAACAACTCAAGGACAGGTTTGACACAAGCATATTTGATGCAATTTATTAAATGGACAGGCATGTTGTCAGGACCTATGGAGGAAATGTTTTTGGCCTTTGATCACATATTACAAACATGTTCCTTAGTGGTGTTAACAATTTAAGAGATTTCCTGAATGAGTGGAGGTTGAACAGGAGTTTCTGAAATGAAGTTTGCACTGAACTTATTTTATAGTATATTTGTGATGTCATTGGGGACAGAGTGGGGGGGCATTAAAGAAACATTGAGAGCAATAATGAGTGTTCCTTCTTATTTTTAACATGTCTAAAGATGGACATGTAGTTACCCTTGACATCTAAAGGTAGCCTCTGTTTATGGGCTCCTTTCATGCTTTTCAGTTTCTTGTTATATTTCTATGCTGCCATTATTGTGAGGAGTTCTCGCCTTACTGTACACTTTAAGAAGTCTGTTTTCTTTCCTCTTGTTATGAAGCTAATTTATGTCACATGACCATGGGGTGGTTGTTTTTAACTTCTACATTTTATCTGTCTGTAGCTGGGATTGCTAGATCTGTGCATTTGTCTAGATGAGCATAAAAGTCTTTAATTATGTCATAGAGTCAATCTAGAGATTTCATCATATAACTGTATAATGTTTACCCTTCTGAAGCCCTTAAATATGGAGACATTGACTCTGAAAGCAACTGTCAATTGCTTATGGTCTGATTTATCTGGTTATGGAAAGACTACAGAAGCAGAACAGGAAGACGCAACATTTGTGAGGACATGGCGTCTAGTGAGTTCACTGTCTACTTGCTGAAGGGAATTCCTGTTTTTCCCATCTGGTAATCTCTGGGCATACTCTGTATTACCAGTGCAGGTAATCCAGTCCATGGTGGAGTAATTGTAGTCACCAAGGATTAAGAAGTTGTTAGTTAAAGAAATGTATTCTAAAACTTCCAGAAATCTAACATGGTCATCCAGGGATATGATGGGGGTTCTGTAGCATGCTATAAGATGAAAGCGTGTCTTGTCCAGGGAAAACTGAACTTCCAGGAGCTACGTTTAGGAGTGGACAGGTAACAGTTTAGAAGAGATGTGGTCCAAAACAAACATGGATACACCATCAAGGAGTTCCTCCAAGCCTGAATGCATGGCAGGTAGGAAACCCAGGTGTGATGATTGGGGAGAGATGGGCGAAGGCTGCCAGCCTAGTCAAATAGAATTTGATATATAATTCTGGCATTTGTAAATAAATGTAAAATGCAGGCATGTTTTCTTGAATGCAAAAGAATACTGTGAAATGTGGAACTGCAAAATATGTGACAACATTGCACTCTACTGTCCCAGTGAAACATGTTGTGACCCATTCATGTTAGAATTCAGCTCCACTGTAGCTGGAGGAAGGTTTCATGCCCATTGTTTTAAGGCTAAAGTTTATGACCAGAATTTAGATGTGGATGGTGCTTTATTGCTCTGTTTTCTGCTAGACTGTATATGTGAAATGCCTTGTATTATTGTAAGTTTCTGAGGAGGTGTTACATTGCAAAATAATGCAGTTTGTGGCCTGAGAACTCAGACCAGGTGTTAAGATGATGCAATATTAATACTGGAAAAACCTAAGTGCAAAAATGATGTAATTTGGAAGGGCCTTAGAGACATGCTTGTTAGTAATGTTTAAATACTATTTCTCATAAGAGACTGAGACCATTTTGATCTTGGATATCAAACTCAGCACTCTGCCTAAGCTCACATGTAAGTTTCTAGCACTGTGATTTATTGTAGGAATAGTTAAAGCTAGTGAAGATTAATTAGGTATTTTTCTTTGAAATCAGACATGTCCTACTGTATTATTTTAAGTTTCTGTGTGATCTCTGAACTCTTAGATATCTCTGTGGTGTAGTAGTTTTGTCTTCTGTTTTAATTATTTATTATTAAATATTTTTTAAATCTTCTACCTGTGACTGTTTTATGTAGAGATAAATTATGCTTTAGGGTACATTATATATTTATAGAGTTTACTGTCTAAGCCCTTCCAATAACCCTAGACTGTATAGTCACATTACCATTGGATTATAACATTGCACAATAATAATTGGACACCCTTTTAAGGGCCTTTTAGTAGCTGAAGTGTATTAGTTCTGGTTTATGCACTTGGGCTTCAGGCCAGTTATTTTACATTAAGAAGGTTCGTGGTCTGCACTCTTGTGTGAGGAGAGGCTGGACTCTGCCCTTCTGAGCTGGGAATTTCTGGTTAAAGGTTTATACTGCCTGCATATTTGAACTGTTTCTTACTGAAATTGGTACACCTTGTTTGCTGTAGCATAGACTAGATCCAGGCCTGCTGAATCTAGCTTTGTTTGTATGCTTGTTGTTTGTTTGCTTGTTATTTCTCTGGAACGCTAATTCCACCTAAAACACGGCTTCTCAGTGCTTCTGTGGGTCCCTAGTGATATCTGCATTGCTTACTGTACTTATTTCCTTGTTTCACTTGAAAGAAAGTTACTGTTTGTCGTTTTTGCATTTAAGTTACCTGTAACACATTGCACTTAAGTTACCTGGCACTTGCTCACTAAAGCAATTATATAAGTCAGTACTAAAAATTAAAAGCACTACACCCTCACTCCCCATTGGCCCTTGTTTTCAATTATAAAGGAATTCCCAATATTATTCTAGCATGTCCAAATGTCAGTTGTCAATCTCCTCTCTGGTCCAGCTGGTGAACCTGGGAATCTTGAGGCAATGTTACAACTGCCTCATGTACACGGACAACCCTCTCCTCCTCCCAACAAATTCCAACGCATGTGAGAAATGCAATCATATAGCCAAACTGGAGGCTAAGCTCTCTCAACTCAGTACTGGCATAACCAGTCAGGAGGAGAAGGAAACTACACTCACTACAATTCCAATCTCACATAGACCTACCACGACAGCAAACCAAACACATAATCACACAAAAACATACTCAGAGGCTCTAAATAAAGATCTGCCTAAGCAGCAGAGACCTCCAAAGCAGACACCCAAGCAACCGCTACCCCAAAACAAAACACGTGCAACACATATCTCACAAAGCCAGTGTGCTGAACAGTCACAGCCCTTAAGGCTAAACAACACACCTGATACACTTGTAATAGGTGACTCTATCGTCAGGCTCACTGACGTCCCGCTCACCAGGCTGAACAAGGAGAAGGTCACGGTGAGCAGCCTGTCAGGCACTAGGATCCGCCACATAACACAAGCACTCAGGTCACTCCAAGGCAAGTACAAATATGACTCAGTCATTGTCCATGCTGGTGTGAATGACCTGAGACGTACCTCCCTGGACTACATGAAAAGAGACATAGAGGAGCTCTCTGAGCATGTAGCCCAGGCCGGTATGACCCTGACCTTGAGTAGCATCTTACCCTCACCAAGAATGATGCCACAATATGAAGGCAAGATGATCAATTTCAACAATTGGCTTAAGTACTGGTGTCATTCAAAGGGGATCTAATGCCTGTCAGCCTGGGATGATATGCTCGACAAGCCACGATGCTTCGCTAGGGAAAGCTTGCACCTGTCACCCCTGGGCTTTCAGATATTGGCAAAGGCTCTTGCTACCCCCATAGTGCCTTTTTTAGGCAAGGCTCAAAAGACAAACCCACCTCCATAGGTATCACAAGGGATAAGAAATTAAGAGTAATGCTACTCAACGCCAGAAGTCTAAACCTCAAGATGCACGCACTTGAAACTCTCCTTAGCATGGAGAACATAAATATCTGTGCAGTAACAGAAACCTGGTTCAGGGCTCCCGAGAGCACCCCAGCACTACCAGGTTATACCTCATACCATGCTTTTTGGCCCCAAAACTTGGACCGAACCACAAAAGGAGGGGGAGTATCGATATTCATCAAAGATACCCACACCTCAAGGTTGGTGGCAAAGCACAAAGCATCAGAGACTATCCATGTGCAACTAACAGTGGGTAAAACTGCCTTCCAGTTTATAGCCTGCTACAGACCACCCTCCCAAACCCAGGAACCCCACTCAGCCTTCCTGAGAACAATGGAAAATATGAAGGTCTCTCCAAACACCATTATATTGTGCGACTTCAACTACCCAAACATAGACTGGGAGCATTACTCTAGCTCCAACACCCTAGCCCAAAGGTTCCTAGAATTCATGAACTCAAATGCTATGGAACAACTTGTTACCACTCCCACAAGAGGGCAAAACATACTGGACCTGATCATCACCAACATGGGGACTCTATGCTCCAGACCAGAAGTGTATCCCTCACTGATAAGATCAGATCATAAACTGATCTCACTGGATATTCACATCCTGACCCCACCCCCTGCCCAGAAAACCTCAGTGAAAAACTTCTCTAAAGCAAATTTCACACTCCTCAAAACCGAGGTGGAATCCTTCAAAGCTCCCGGGCCTGTGGAAAATATGGCCCAGACCACAGAATCTTTTATAAATGCATTCTATGAACACCTTCAGGAATGCATGGATCATGCAATCCCAAATAAAACCAAGACCCAATCCTCCAAAGGCAGACGTCCTGTCTGGCGGACCCCAGCCATAAACAAACTATACAATAGAAGGAGGAAGCTACTACATGATAGAGCAAAATCCCAAAAAGGGAAGGAATCTCTGATCAGTATATACAAAAAACTAAGGGCACTCATAAAATTGTCTAAGGCCAGCTTTGAGAGAAAAATTGCACAGGACACTAAGGATAATCACAAGGCTTTCTTTAGGTATGTTAGGAACCTGGGTGAGAATTCCCAGATATGCTCAGAATTAGTCTAAAATGACAAAAAATACACTGAACCCACAGACATTGCCAACATCCTAGCTGACAGGTTCAGCGCAAACTCCCCCCCCTCCCCACCAAAAGGGCAAATATCTATCCCAGCAGAGTGCTGCCCCCCTGACATCTCAGATGCTCAGGTAAGAGCCGCCCTCTCCAAAGCAAAAAACACAGCATCAATGGGACCAGACGGTGTCCCGGGATGTGTTCTACATGAACTCCAAGAAGAGCTAAACCCAAACTACTGTTCAATCTCAGCCTTACTACAGGATATGTACCCAAAGAGTGGCGTACAGCAACAGTGGTCCCTCTCCACAAAGGTGGTGCCTCAACGGACCCTGGAAACTATCGCCCCATAAGCCTGACTAGCTTGGTCTGCAAAGCTATGGAAAGGATCATCACGGACCTCATAAATAAAGATATTGGGGACCTACAGATACTGGATCCTACCCAGTTTGGCTTTGTTAAGGGCAGATCCTGCCTCTTAAACCTGTTCGACTTCTTTGAAACAGTCACCAAGGCCATTGACGAAGGGAAGGTGGTTCACACAGCCTACCTGGACCTCGCAAAAGCCTTCAATACAGTACCCCACTCAGGCATTATAGATAAGCGCACCAGCTTAAATATAAACCCCTATGTCACTAGATGGGTTGCAAACTGGCTCAAGGACAGAACCCACATGGTTAGAATTGCTGGAGCCATGTCAGACTCCAAACCAGTTACAAGTGGCGTCCCACAAGGCTCAGTCCTGGGACCTCTCTTGTTCGGTATATATTTCTCGGAGGTACAGGCCAACACAGAAGGACTGTGGCTGACCAAGTTCGCAGATGACTGCAAACTGGGCACCATAATCGACTCTCCAGCCGACACAAGCATCCTCCAAAAGGGTCTCATAGAAACAGACAACTGGTGCCAGAGCCATGGCCTCAAGCTAAACGCCAAAAAGTGTATAGTCATCCCTTTGGCAAAAACAAAGTGCCCACAAATTACCACATAGGTGGTAATCCATTAAGTACAGAAGAAGTCATTAGGGACCTGGGGACCCAAGTTGATAGCAATCTCTCATTTGACAACCACGTGGCCAAAGTGGTTAGAAAAACATTTTATATAGCCCACCTAATCATGAAGGGATTCACATCTAGATCAGGGGAGGTCATCGTGCCTCTTTACTCATCCCTCATCAGGCCCATAATCGAGTACAATGTCCCTTTTGGGATGTACCTTACCAAACACCTGCAGCAACTGGAAAGACCCCAAAAGTACCTCACCAAGAGGATCAAAGGGCTCAAACAGATGCCATATGCTGCCCGGTTAAAGAAACTCCAGCTCTACTCAGTGGCATACCGCCTGCTCAGAGGCAACCTGTGCCTGACATATAAAGCCATGTCCAACCTGGAATTAAGGGACATGCTGCACCTCAAAAAATCGAAATCCCATCGAGCTACACGCTCAAGAGACTTGAACCTCAGCACTAAAATAAATAGGACATGCTGGAGGGACAGATTCATAACCCAGAGGCTCCCTTCACTCTGGAATAAAATCCCAGTCCAGGTTAGGCAGAGTCCCTCATTGACTCTCTTCAAGATGAATCTTGATGAGTGGATGGAAGATCGTAGGTTTACCCCGGTATCACTTCTGTGTCACTGTTAGACAGAGTCACAGTATACAAACCTCGAAAAAGGGCATAGCAAAATTAATTTAAAATGGGTGGCGAAAGCCAAACATACTCTGGCTAGGCTTATAAATGCCCTAGGGCAGATAGCCTAGTATGAACCTATGAACCTATAAACCTGTACCCCTACCCCTTTTTAACAGGTGCTCCGGGATGTTTTACATTCTCCTGAGCTACCACCAACTTAAGCCTTGCTTTACTGTCTCTTCCAAGGGCAATTCTTGACTACAACCATGTCTGAGTGACTGTTCTCTAATAACCCATAAAACTTTATGCCTTTTAAATGTGGTTTTTGACCTACTTCCATTCAGTGAGATAATTTTCATGTACTTATATTATGCTTTCAGGTAAAAGGTAAACAACCACCATTAATGAGATGAATTACAGCATTTCTGAGCACAGATGGAAGCAATGCTTTGTAAGTAACAGTAACCTGACGTTTTTAGCATTTCTCTATAACTGATTCCAACTTATTTTAGTCATCAGTGATACAAAACCTGCACTAAAAACTCAAAATGTGACGAAAGCCTTTTTGAAGTTGAGACAGTGCTACTGAAGTGAGATGTGGAATATATTCAAGAACACAATCAAACTGTTCTTCTGCAGAATGAATCAAACAGCAGCTTTGAAAGTAAAGGGTCAGTAAGCTATTCCTGACAGCTCTGTAAGATCTGATAGATGCCTTTGTAAAGGACAGCGTGGCATCTTTGTTTATTTCTGACAGAATAAGTATAATAGCAACACCTCTTTGTTAGCCAGGTAGGAACACTGGACAGACATTCCATAATAGCAACACCCATTTGTTAACTTGGATGGATAGTCCATAATAGCAACACCCATTTGTTAACCAGGTATGAACACTGGACAGACAGTCCATAATAACAACGTCCATTTCTTAACCAGGTATGAGCACTGGACAGACAGTCCATAATAGCAATGCCCATTCATTAATCAGGTGGGGACACTGGACAGACAGTCCATAATAGCAATGTCCATTTCTTAATCAGGTAGGAACACTGGACAAACAGTCCATAATAGCAACACCCATTTGTTAACCAGGTATGAACACTGGACATACAGTCCATAATAGCAATGCCCATTTGTTAACCAGGTATGAACACTGGACAGACAGTCCATAATAGCAATGTCCATTTGTTAACCAGGTATGAACACTGGACAGGCAGCCCAGAATAGCAATGCCCATTTGTTAACCAGGTATAAACACTGGACAGACAGTCCATAATAGCAACGCCCATTTGTTAACCAGATAGGAACACTGGACGGGCAGTGCATAATAGCAATGCCCATTTGTTAACCAGGCAGGAACACTGGACAGACAGTCCATAATAGCAACACTCATTAACCAGGTATGAACACTGGACAGATAGTCCATAATAGCAATGCCCATTTGTTAACCAGGTATGAACACTGGACAGACAGTCCATAATAACAACACCCATTTGTCAACCAGGTAGGAACACTGGACGGGCAGTCCATAATAGCAACACCCATTTATTAACTAGGTAGGAACACTGGGAAGACAGTCCATGATAGCAATGCCCATTTGTTAACTAGGTAGGAACACTGGACGGGCAGTACCTTTTCAGAGGCAGCACAGGAACAGTCTGATGAAACAACTTGCTCAGGATTACACAAAATGCAGATCAAGGAATCAAACTCTGTTCCACAGGATATACCGCTTACAACCTTAATCAACTGCAGCAGCTCCCGGACAGGAAATTTCTGTAGCTAATCACCTCAGACTATGACCTCACAACCTTAACAAACTGCAGCAACCCCCAGACAGGAACTTTCTGTAGCTAATCACTTCAGAATATGACCTTACAACCTTAACAAACTACAGCAACCCCCAGACAGGAACTTTCTGTAGCTAATCACTTCAGAATATGACCTTACAACCTTAACAAACTGCAGCAACTCCCAGACAAGAATGCTCTGTAGCTAAACAGCTCAGACTATGACCATATAATGTTACAGTCTTAGCTGCTTCCATCCCCTCTACAATTCCACCTATACAATACACAGCTCTTGTTGCCCTCACAACTTCTAATAACGAGTCAATCATGATTTATATTGTCATTCTAAGTCAATAAAAATCAATAATGCAAATAAAATGAATCAATAATTCATGCAGATATTTTATTTTTAATAGCATTAGAACATGACAGGCCAAAAGGATATTTATAAGTAAGCAAACCTTGTAGCTACTGCATGTATAATGATCTCTTTTTTGCTAATGAATTATAGCAAATAACACATTGGAATGAATTGATGAGAGATAGCTATTGCACTAAAGTTCTTGCTACGTGTTAAGGAAAGCTGCTGTGGGGACAGAAGGATCCAGTTTTCTTTCTCCTCTGTGATGAAAATTAGATCATATATGACCATTATCTTGACAGCTGAGAAGTATGGTTGTCAAACGTATTAATACTTTGAGCCTTTAATGGCACTATGTCACATTCTCACAATATATAATATTGCATTACATATTTGTAACATTGTATTTCATATTTGCATCATAATATTTCACTGTAATATTTCCTCAGTGTGATAATCACTGCAGAAATGTTTTGTTTTTTAGTTTCTTGTTTTTTGTTTTTATGTTTTTTTCTGCTCACATCTATACCTCGACACCAGTTTGTATTATTTTGGTAACCTTATTAAACCATCTACGCCTAAGAGCATGCTTTCAGAGGAAGCTTGGAAGAACTGCCATGTTTAATGATGTCTTCTGAGTTTTACACCGTAGAAGCAGAGAATGTCAAACCTAAACATAAATTTGTAAGATGCACTTGATTCAGAGCTAACTACTAGAGCTAGGAGATAGAAATACAATTATCTGACTTTTGTCTTGAGCCAGAAGGTAGGTTTTCTGATTAAAGGAATCTGAAAGTTATAAATTTCAATATCTGTGCCTAATTCTTTACCTGCAGCCCTGTGGGTTTAAGCAGATGTGGTTACCACAGCTACAAACTGCATTTTAAGCAAATTTTATCCTCACTAGCCACAGTAATACTCCACTTCTAATGAATGATTGCTTTATGTCACCTGTCTCTGGTGTTTTTCACTTGTTCAGCTTCCACTGTCACTTAGCAGATCATATTGTAATCCCAAAGTGTACATAATTTAATTTAAATTGTACATTATATGTATTTCCTCAAATATGCAATCTGCTGGAATGTCAAGCCCACCAGAAAATTCTCACATATAACAATGCTGCCACCTACAGACCAGAAAGCATAACTACTGTGATTAAAACATGATCTTTATGATATGAAGTATCCAATCTGTATGTGTGTGTGTGTGTGTGTGTGTGTGTGTGTGTGTGTGTGTGTGTGTGTGTGTGTGTGTCTTTTTTAGTAGTACTATTAGGGAAAAGGTGTTTAATACCCCAATGTGCAGGGCTGGGGTTAGGAACAAGGGTAGAGATACGGTTAGCACAGCTGTTCCAAGTGTGGTAAGTATCCTCTGTAGAACATGAAGCCTGAAACTCAAATATATTTCATTATTAAATGACTACAGACAAAATAACATTTTCAGGACTGACAAGAGAAGCATTGGATTGGTTAGTCGAAATGGGAAAGGAGAAGCCGCTAGTGATGTCAGCTGTAAAGGATGGTCTACTGGAAAGATAATCCACTTCACGAAAAACTGGTAGCTTGTTCAAAAAAGTCGAATTGCACAGAATGCTGTAGATATTAAGTGTTGCAGACAGTTGGTCATCTCATGTTTTAATGCAGACTACAAAATACTACTAGCCAAAATGAAACACTGATTTGGTTCTCCTACCACCAACACTGTAAACATGCACACACATGAAGCTAAACAAACACACACACACACACACACACACACACACACACACACACACACACACACACACACACACACACACACACAGATCAACAGGCCGAACAAGTGATGTTCATTTTCACTTGACAAACAGGAGATGCTGATATCATGCATGGAAATAAATTAAAAGAAACCAGGACAGGAGCTGTAAGTACTGAGCAGCACCAGGACCGGAGCTGTAAGTACTGAGCAGCAACAGGACAGGAGATGTAAGTACTGAGCAGCACCAGGACCGGAGCTGTAAGTACTGAGCAGCACCAGGACAGGAGCTGTAAGTACTGAGCAGTACAAGGACAGGAGCTGTAAGTACCAATCAGCAACAGGACAGGAGCTGTAAGCACTGATCAGCACCAGGACAGAAGCTGTAAGTACTGAGCAGCACCAGGACAGGAGCTGTAAGTACCAATCAGCACCAGGACAGGAGCTGTAAGTACTGAGCATCACCAGGACCGGAGCTGTAAGTACTGAGCAGCACCAGGACCGGAGCTGTAAGTACTGAGCAGCACCACGACAGGAGCTGTAAGTACTGAGCAGCACCAGGACCAGAGCTGTAAGTACCGAGCAGCACCAGGACAGTAGCTGTAAGTACTGAGCAGCACCAGGACAGGAGCTGTAAGTACTGAACAGCACGAGGACAGGAGCTTTAAGTACTGAACAGCACCAGGACAGAAGCTGTAAGTACTGAGCAGCACCAGGACCAGAGCTGTAAGTACTGTGCAGCACCAGGACAGGAGCTGTAAGTACTGTGCAGCACCAGGACAGGAGCTGTAAGTACTGAGCAGCACCAGGACCGGAGCTGTATGTACTGAGCAGCACCAGAACAGGAGCTGTAAGTACCAAGCAGTACCAGGACAGGAGATGTAAGTATTGAGCAGCACCAGGAAAGGAGCTGTAAGTACTGAGCAGGACCAAGACAGGAGCTGTAAGTACCGAGCAGCAACAGGACTGGAGCTGTAAGTACCAAGCAGCACCAGGACAGGAGCTGTAAGTACTGAGCAGCACGAGGACCGGAGCTGTAAGTACTGAGCAGCACCAGGACAGGAGCTGTAAGTACTGAGCAGCACCAGGACAGTAGCTGTAAGCACTGAGCAGCACCAGGACAGGAGCTGTAAGTACTGAGCAGTACCAGGACAGGAGCTGTAAGTACTGAGCAGCACCAGGACAGAAGCTGTAAGCACTGAGCAGCACCAGGACAGTAGCTGTAAGCACTGAGCAGCACCAGGACAGAAGCTGTAAGTACTGAGCAGCACCAGGACAGAAGCTGTAAGCACTGAGCAGCACCAGGACAGAAGCTGTAAGTACCGAGCAGCACCAGGACCGGAGCTGTAAGTACTGAGCAGCACCAGGACAGGAGCTGTAAGTACTGAGCAGCACCAGGACCGGAGCTGTAAGTACTGAGCAGTACCAGGAGAGGAGCTGTAAGTACTGAGCAGTACCAGGACAGGAGCTGTAAGTACTGAGCAGTACTATGACTGGAGCTGTAAGTACTGAGCAGTACCAGGATCGGAGCTGTAAGTACTGAGCAGCACCAGGACAGGAGCTGTAAGTACTGAGCAGCACCAGGACAGGAGATGTAAGTATTGAGCAGCACCAGGACAGGAGTTGTAAATACCAAGCAGCACCAGGACAGGAGCTGTAAATACCGAGCAGCACCAGGACAGGAGCTTTAAGTACTGATCAGCATCAGGACCAGGTTTGCAAGCACTGAGCAGAACCAGGAAAGAAGCTGTAAGTACTGAGCAGAATCAGGAACGGAGCTATAAGTACCGAGCAGGACCAGGACTGGACATGTAAGTACCGAGCAGCACCAGGACTGGAGCTGTAAGTACTGAACAGTACCAGGACTGGAGATGTAAGTACTGAGCAGGACTAGGACAGAACCTATAAGTACTGAGCAGCACCAGGACCAGAGCTGTAAGTACCGAGCAGCACCAGGACAGGAGCTGTAAGTACCGAGCAGCACCAGGACAGGAGCTGTAAGTACTGAGCAGCACCAGGACAGGAGCTGTAAGTTCTGAACAGTACCAGGACTGGAGATGTAAGTACTGAGCAGGACTTGGACAGAACCTATAAGTACTGAGCAGCACCAGGACAGGAGCTGTAAGTACCGAGCAGCACCAGGACAGGAGCTGTAAGTACTGAGCAGCACCAGGACAGGAGCTGTATGTACTGAGCAGCACCAGGACAGGAGCTGTAAGTACTGAGCAGCACCAGGACCAGAGCTGTAAGTACTGAGCAGTACCAGGACAGGAGCTGTAAGTACTGAGCAGTACCAGGACAGGAGCTGTAAGTACTGAGCAGTACTATGACTGGAGCTGTAAGTACTGAGCAGTACCAGGATCGGAGCTGTAAGTACTGAGCAGCACCAGAACAGGAGCTGTAAGTACTGAGCAGCACCAGGACAGGAGATGTAAGTACTGAGCAGCACCAGGACAGGAGCTGTAAATACCAAGCAGCACCAGGACAGGAGCTGTAAATACCGAGCAGCACCAGGACAGGAGCTTTAAGTACTGAGCAGCACCAGGACTAGAGCTGTAAGTACTGAGCAGTACCAGGACAGGAGCCATAAGTACTGTGCAGCACCAGGAATGGAGCTGTAAGTACTGAACAGGACCAGGACCGGAGCTGTAAGTACTGAGCAGCACCAGGAATGGAGCTGTAAGTACTGAGCAGCACCAGGACCGGAGCTGTAAGTACTGAGCAGTACCAGGAACGAAGCTGTAAGTACTGAGCAGCATCAGGACAGGAGCTGTAAGTACCGAGTAGCACCAGGACCAGAGCTGTAAATACTGAGCAGCACCAGGACAGGAGCTGTGAGTACCGAGCAGCACCAGGACCAGAGCTGTAAGTACTGAGCAGCACCAGGACCAGAGCTGTAAATACCAAGCAGTACCAGGACAGGAGATGTAAGTACCGAGCAGCATCAGGACCAGAGCTGTATGTACCAAGCAGTACCAGGACAGGAGATGTAAGTATTGAGCAGCACCAGGAAAGGAGCTGTAAGTACCGAGCAGGACCAAGACAGGAGCTGTAAGTATCGAGCAGCACCAGGACTGGAGCTGTAAGTACCAAGCAGCACCAGGACAGGAGATGTAACTACTGAGCAGCACGAGGACCGGAGCTGTAAGTACTGAGCAGCACCAGGACAGGAGCTGTAAGTACCGAGCAGCACCTGGACAGGAGATGCAAGTACTGAGCAGCACCAGGACAGGAGCTGTAAGCTGTAATAGAATTCCAATTCATGTTAGGCAGAGCGCCTCACTGACTCTCTTCAAGAAGAATCTTGATGAGTGGATGGGGGATCGTAGGTTTGTCCCAGGGATTACTTCCGTGTCACTATTAGACAGAGGCACAGTAAACTAAACTTTAAAAAGGGCACAGTATACTCAAATCAAGGGGTGGCATAAGCCAAACACAATCTGGCTAGGCTTATAAATGTCCCAGGGCAGATAGCCTAGTATGAACCTATGAACCTATGAACCTAAGTACTGAGCAGCACCAGGACAGGAGCTGTAATAGTCTGCAGACTGATTGTCTAATATTTACCAATGAAATTATGAATCCATATGATTATAGTATGTGTACACATGGTATCCAACTATTATCCTTAAGTAGTAAGAACACCAGGTAAAAGAATTTCAAAATGTAGAAATCTAGGTGGTCATAATACAGAGCATCTGACTAATCTACAGCAAAGCATTTTAGTGGATTGAAAAATAATCAGATCACCTTGGCTCAGAATTCTTTTATCATTTTGAACATAACATTGAAAGTGACTTGAGGTTAAAACAGCTGCATTTCAACACTGAGTGTTTGCACAAAAGGACAAAAAAATTACATCTCAGAAAAAAACAGCTGTAAGTTTGTGATACAGACATTGCTACACACCAAAAGACAGCCCTGGATTAGTGATGTAGGCATTAATATATTTTTGAAGAAAGCACAGGGCAGTGATCAAAGAATACTGTACCCAGGAAGACAGCTTTACAGTGGGGGGAGTGAGAGGCAGATTACTGCACCCAGGAGCAAAGCTCTGGGGCAGGGTGATGGGATGTAAAAGAGACAATATTACTGCACCCAGGAGCAAAGCTCTGGGCAGGGATGCAGATATTATTAGTCTCTGTGGTGCAACAGGTAGCCCTCCTTACCTTTGGTGCAGAAGGCTATGAGTTCTATTCCCTCCCCACAAAGATCAATTGCTGTTATTACAGCATAAGGGGGGTAAGAGGGAGCTGCACTCCTGAGTGTGTTGTCTTTTGGATGAGAAATTAAACTGAGGGCCCATCTGCTTGAGTTGGTGGTAGCAGAAGTGGGTGTAAAAGATTTCCCAACACCTATCGAGAAGAGTAGGGGAAGTTCCGCAATGCCCTGGCCAAATTTCCCCCAGTAGTAAAAATACCATCTCAGGTCTTCCCTGAAAAGAGGCTACAATCCTAGTAGGACTGATATTTTCATTTTTGTAACATTGTGACAAGCCGATTGGTAATATCATGGAGCATATCTGGAAATATTTAGCTGTATGAACTATGTCCTTTTGTATCATGTGAAATGTAACTTGAAATGATTGTGGAGCTTTTCTCCCCGGGCCTCCACTGAAAATGGGCTCTTCTGAGTCCAGTGGACTTCTCCAGTCATCAAACTTAAATAAATAAATAAATCTGGTCAGCAAATGATAAATTATGTTATCCTAGAACAGATATTTAGGGCAAGGATACATGCTTTATTGTACCTTGAAACAGACCTCTGAGAGATAAAGCCATATCTCTAGATCTAGTTTGGGTGAAGGCAAGCTTGGCAGGTGACCTATGATAGTGATGGGTTTAGAAGAGATGGAAATGAGGGCAATTGGAATGTAAACAATGGAATAAGGAAAAACTCGTGGCTGCACCTCACTGTGGCAAAATGGAAGTTAGTTGTTCTGGAAAACAGAGACAGACTGGAAACCAAGGGAATGAAGGCAACAGAGGAAGAAAAATGTGATAAGATTTTGCATTTCTATTGTGAGAAAGAGTTCATAAGAAGTGATATATCAATTCAGGCAGGAAGCTCTGAAATGTATACAGAGGAAAAAGTAAATAATGGGGGTATGAATCTCTGTGGAGAGGGATAGACGTAGGTGTGCAGGACTACAATGTCAATTTGAAAACCCAGGAATCTGTGCATTAGATCAAGGCATGCAGGTCTTGCAATTTTAAATGAGACATACAGGACCATGAAGGATAAAAGCTTGAGAGGCAAAAATGGAAATATAGACAGACAAGGAGCATGCGTGGCAACTGAAAATAAAGATTCAGGTTGGATGAGGGAATGTATTACTTCAGACAAAGAGTGGTGCCATAACAGAGAGCATTCCACCGATGCATTATGGGATGTCTGTTCTCACATATGGACAAGAGAGCAAGAGGTAGAATGAGGAGGAGAAACCCCACAGTGGCTAGAGGTAAATACTTCATTACCTTACATTCACTGCTACAGTATTCTTAACACATGGGATTCCCTGCCATGGAAACCCGATGTCCAGTCAGTGCACC
>NC_056729.1:1823234192-1823271692 GCF_019279795.1 Protopterus annectens | reverse complement strand
AGGGCAACACCAAGGATCAAATGGTGGAAATTGAAAAAGGATAATTGTGAGGTGGAGTTCAGGGAAGAGTTAAGACAGGCACTGGGTGGCACTGCAGAGTTACCGAATAGCTGGATAACTACAGCAGAGCTAGTAAAGGAGATGGCTAGAAAGCTGCTTGATGTGACATCTGGAAAGAGGAAGGAGGACAAGGAGACCTGGTGATGGAATGAGGAAGTACAGGAGAGTATACAGAGAAAGAGGTTGGTGAAGAAGTGGGATTGTCAGAGAGATAAAGAAAGTAGACAGGAGTATAAGGAGATGAGGTGCATGGCAAAGAGAGAGATGGTGAAGGCTAAGGATAAGGCATATGAAGAGTTGTATAAAAGGATGGACACTAAGGAGGGAGAAAAGGACCTGTACCAATTGGCTAGACAGAGGGACCGAGCTAGTAAAGATGTGCAGTAGGTAAGGGTGATAAAGGATAATGAGGGAAACATACTCACAAGCGAGGAGAGTGTGTTGAGCAGATGGAAAGAGTACTTTGAGGGGCTGATGAATGAAGAGAATGAGAGGGAGAGAAGGTTGGATAATGTGCGGATAGTGAATCATGAAGTGCGGTGGATTAGCAAGGAGGAAGTAAGGATAGCTATGAAGAGGATGAAGAACGGAAGGGCTGTTGGCCCAGATAACATACCTGTGGAAGCATGGAGGTGTTTAGGTGAAATGGCAGTGGAGTTTTTAACTAGATTGTTTAATGAAATCTTGTAAAGTGAGAGGATGCCTGAGGAATGGAGAAAAAGTGTTTTGGTACTGAATTTTAAGAATAAGAGTGATATGCAGAGCTGTAGTAACTACAGAGGGATTAAACTGATCACTCACAGCATGAAGTTATGGGAAAGAGTAGTGGAAGCTAGGTTAAGAAGGGAGGTGATGATTAGTAATCAGCAGTATGGTTTCATGCCAGGAAAGAGCACTACAGATGCAATGTTTGCTCTGAGAGTGTTGATGGAGAAGTACAGAGAAGGTCAGAAGGAGTTGCACTGTGTCTTTGTGGACTTAGAGAAAGCATATGACATGGTGCCTAGAAAGGAGTTGTGGTATTGTATGAGGAAGTCAGGACTGTCAGAGAAGTAAGTAAGAGTGGTACAGGGTATGTACAAGGGTAGTGTGACAGCAGTGAGGTCTGTGGTGGGAGTGACAGATGCATTTACGGTGGAGGTGGGATTACATCAAGGATCAGCTCTAAGCCCTTTCTTATTTGCAATGGTGATGGACAGGTTGACAGATGAGATCAGACAGGAGTCCCCATGGACTATGATGTTTGAAGATGACATAGTGATCTCTAGTGAGAGTCGGGAACAGGTGGAGGAGACCCTGGAGAGGTGGAGATATGCTCTAGAGAGAAGAGGAATAAAGGTCAGCAGGACTAAGACAGAATATATGTGTGTGAATGAGAGGTAGGATAGAGGAATGGTGAGGATACAAGGAGTAGAGGTGGCAAAGGTGGACAAGTTTAAGTACTTGGGATCAACAGTTCAGAGTAATGGTGAATGTGGAAGAGAGGTGAAGAAGAGAGTACAGGCAGGGTGGAATGGGTGGAGAAGAGTGTCAGGAGTGATTTGTGACAGATGGGTACCAGTAAGAGTGAAAGGGAAGGTCTACAAGATCGTAGTGAGACCAGCTATGTTATATGGGTTGGAGACAGTGGCATTGACAAAAAGACAGGAGTCAGAGCTGGATGTAGCAGAGTTAAAGATGTTAAGATTTGCACTGGGTGCGATGAGGGTGGACAGGATTAGGAATAAGTATATTAGAGGCTCAGCCCACGTTGGACAGTTTGGAGACAAAGCCAGAGAGGCAAGATTACATTGGTTTGGACATGTGCTGAGGAGGGATGCAGAATATATTAGGAAACAGATGCTAAGGATGAAGCTCCCTGGACTACATGAAAAGAGACATGGAGGAGCATTCTGATCTTGTAGCCCAGGCAGGTATGACCCTAGCCCTGAGTAGCATCCTGCCATCACCCAGAATGATACCACAGTACAAGCACAAAATGACTGACTTCAACAATTGGCTAAGCTTCCGGTGTCATTCTAAGGCAATCCAGTATCTGTCTGCCTGGGATGACATGATTGGCAAACCACAATGCTTTGCCAGAGATGACCTGTACCTGTCTCCCTTGGGATTCTGGATACTGGCTAAGGCTCTTGCTACCCCTATAGTGCCTTTTTTAGGCAAGATTCAAATGACAAATTCACCACTGTAACAGGTACAAGCAAGCAAAATCTGAGGGTAATGCTACTCAATGCTAGAAGTCTAAACCTCAAAATGCACTCACTCGAGGCACTCCTTAAAATGGAGAACATCAACAGCTGTGCAGTGACAGAGACCTGGTTCAAGGCTCCAGAGAGCACCCCTGCATTACCAGGCTATAATTCATACCACACCTTTCGGCCACCTAACTTGGACTGAAGCACTAAAGGCGAGGCGTGTCCATATTCATTAAGGCTATCCACACCTCTAGTTGCTCAGCATAATGCATCTGAGATTATCCAAATGCAACTAACTCTGGGCAAGACCACAATGCAAATTTTAGCTTGCTACAGATCCCCCACCATGCCCCAGGATTCCCATTCCTCATTTCTTGATACACTGAAAAATATTAGGGTACAACCTAACACCCTAATAATGGGTGATTTCAACTACCCCACCATTAACTGGGAAAACTACTCATGTACCAACTCTTGTGCTCAACGTTTTCTGGAATTCATAAATTCCAATGCCTTGGATCAACTTATCCACACCCCCACCAGGGGCAGCAATATCTTAGACCTGGTCATTACCAACATGGGCAACCAGTGTTTCACACCAGAGATCAATTCCTCATTGATTAGTTCCGACCACAAGCAAATCACCCTAGACATCCACATCCCAGCCCCATCCCCCCATTAGGGAAACCACCAGAAAAAATTTCTCCAAAGCCAACTTCATGCTTCTTAAGACAGAATTGGCAAACTTTATGACACCCATGCTGACGGACAATAGAGATACGACTGCTGAATCCTATACAATTGCATTTTATAAGCACTTACATGAGTGCATGGATCGTGCAATCCCTAACAGAACCAAGATGCTATCCTCCAAAAAAAGGAAGCCAATCTGGTGGTCCCCTGCTATAAACAAACTCTACAACAGAAGAAAGAAACTGTTGCAAAAAAGAGTAAAATCCCATGATTGGAGGAACTCTGTGGTCAACCTCAGTAAGAAGCTGAGATCCCTCATAAAATCCTCCAAAGCTAGTTATGAAAACAAAATCACCACTGATTCTAAAGACAAACGCAAAGCATTCTATAGCTATGTCAAGAATCTCAATAGCAACACTCAGATCTGCTGTGAGTTACAGCACAATGGCACTAAATATACAGAACCACCTGATATTGCCAACATCCTGGCAGATAGGTTCAGTGCTAACTTTACCCCTCTCTCATCCCCTAAAGGGCCCATCTCTATACCGGAAGTATGCAAAGTACCTGTAATCACGGCTGCACAGGTAAAAAACACACTCTCCAAAGCCAAGAATACAGCATCCATGGGACCTGACAACATCCCAGGCTGCGTTCATAGATTCATAGGTTCATACTAGGCTATCTGCCCTGGGGCAATTATAAGCCTAGCCCAATTCTGTATGGCTTACGCCACCCCTTGATTTGAGTATACTGTGCCCTTTTTAAGGTTTAGTTTACTGTGCCTCTGTCTAATAGTGACACGGGAGTAATCCCTGGGACAAACCTATGATCCCCCATCCACTTATTGAGATTCTTCTTGAAGAGATTCAGTGAGGTGCTCTGCCTCACATGAACTAGAATTCTATTCAAGAGCGAAGGGAGCCTCTGGGTTATGAACCTGTCCCTTCAGTGTTCTACATGAACTACAGAACAAACTGGCACCCCACCTAAGTACCATGTTCAATCATAGCCTCACCTCAGGCTTTGTGCCCACTGAATGGCACACAGCAATGGTTATCCCACTCCACAATGGGGGAGCCACCATGGACCCCTGGAACTACCACCCCATAAGCCTGACAAGCCTGGTCTGCAAGGCTATGGAGCGTATCATCATGGACCTTATAAACAATAACATCGGTAATCTCCAAACACTGGGCCCTACCCAGTTCGGGTTTGTAAAAGGCAGATCATGTCTCCTAAACCTGATAGACTTCTTTGAAGCAGTCACCAAAGCTGTAGATGAGGCTAAGGTGGTACACACAGCCTATCTAGATCTCGCCAAGGCTTTCAACACCATCCCCCACTCTGGAATTATAGACAAACTCACTAAACTAGGTATAAATCCTATGTCACAAGATGGGTTGCCAGCTGGCTCACTGACCAAACCTACACTGTAAAAGTAGTAGACTCTAAATCCAACTTCAGACTAGTGACAAGTGGAGTACCACAGGGTTTAGTCCTAGGTCCTCTCCTGTTTGGTATCTACTTCTCCGAAGTACAGGTTAACACAGAAGGTCTTTGGCTAACAAAGTTTGCAGATGACTGCAAACTAGGAGCCTTAATCAAATCTCCTAACGATGTGGACATCCTACAAAAGGGCCTCACTGAGACAGATGCCTGGTGTCAAAGCCATGGCCTCAAGCTCAATGCCAAAAAGTGCATTGTCATCCCTTTTGGTAAAAACTCTGTACCCATGAACTACCACATAGGCGGTAGTCTACTTAACACCGAAAGTGTGATAACAGACCTTGGGACACAGGTGGACAGTAGTCTCTCAATCTGATAATCACATCGCCACAGTAGTCAAGAAATCCTTCTACGTGACACACCTCATCACAAAAGGTTTCTCATCCAGGAAAAAAGAGGTCATTGTCCCCCTCTACTCATCACTCATTAGGCCCATTATAGAGTACAACGCCCCTTTTGGTATGTACCTCACAAGACATCTACAACAACTGGAAAGGCCACAGAAATACCTCACATAGAGGATTACCATCCTCAAACAGATGCCCTACGCAGACCGTCTCAAAAAACTCCAACTTTACTCCGTCGCATATCACCTACTCAGAGGCGATCTCTGCCTAACATACAAAGCTATGTCAAACTCAGAGCTATTGGACATATCTTATCTGAAACTACATAACTTTTGTAAAAATTGCCCTTTAAATTCTTCCCCCTTCTTGATACAAACATAGGTCTCTCACCTATAACCTCTCTCAAATCTACAAAATTGGTAAGAAACCTCCAATTATTAATAATAATAATATGCTTAATATGCTTTTCATCCACTGAATTTGGTAAAACACAAGTTTAACAAAACTTCTCTGGGTTATCTTTCCTACTTACTTGACCATAATGATGTCCCCCCATTGTAAAATTTCACCTTTCGTCTTTTCAACTAAACCCATTAGGTTACCCCTCAAATAAAATCTATTTTCCATCACAGAACATTCTTGCTTAAAAGAATTACTATCGTCCGTAAGCTCACTCAACCTTAAAAAGTGTCCTTTTACTGCATTTCTTTTCAAACTAGCCTTATGTTGTTATAATGCAAATAGCAATTACTGTGTAATTCCATTTTAAAAATTCTGACTTTAATATTGTTGGCAGATTTATAAACTACAAGATCCGAAAAATGTATTTCATCATAACTAGTGTGAAAAACAAACTTAAGATAATCAGATGCAGTATTTAAATACATAAAAAACTCTAATAACCTTTCTATGCTTCCACCCAATAAGGAAAATTACTCATCAATAAAATGCTTATAAAAAATAACATCCTTAAAAAATTCAGATTTGTCAACATACTCTTTTTCCCAGCTTGTCATGAATATATCAGCATAGCTGGGTGTCATCACCGCACCCATCGCCACAGCATTTTTTGTCTATAAATTTCATTATCAAAAACAAAAAAATTATAACTGAAAATGACACCCAAAATTTCCATAAGCAATCTTACCTCATTAGCTGTGAAAACTCTAGAAGTACACATTTCTCTGTTAACAAATTCAAGGCTCTCAGCATTCAGAATGGTAGTATATAATGATGCCACATCAGCTCTTACTAATATTAGAGTCATTCCCTGTTATCTTAGTAAAATAATCTTTAAATTGAAAAGAATCTCATATATGACTCACTGCAGCTGACTAATTTCTGTAAATACTTATCAGCAAAAATTGCTAGGGGTTCAGTTTTATTACCCTGACTTGACACAATTGGTCTAAAACTAGGTCTATCTAGACACTTATGCATTTTTGGCAAGCCGAAAACCTTCCCAGCTTGAGCTTCCACACCCTAAAATAATCCACCATAGCCATATTAATCAAACCTTTTGTCCACCATTCCTCAGTACACAAATCTGCATTAAATGCTCTGATAACACCAACCCAAGCCGCTTTCTCATAAAACCTTTTACCGCCTAACATCTTTTTGATTTCCTGCAAATAATATGCTGCATCTAAACTCACCACCGCATTCCCTGTGTCTGCTTTTGTAATATATACACTCTTGTCTCTTTTCAGCTGTCACAGTGCTTCTCTTTCATTGATAGTTAAATTATAATAACCATCTTTGACCTTATCTTGCAATAAATCCATAACATCGTTTTCACGGGTAATAAGAAAAGCCTCTAACTCAGGCTTTAAACAGGATTACATACACTAGGTTTTTTAAAACATTATTTTTTAACATCATTAAAAATACATTTTAAATTCAATTTTCTAGTAACGTCCCCAGTACATTAATAGTTTCAATTAAATCGGCCCTCTGAGATGGCACAAAGGTCAAACCTTTACTTAAAACACTTATGTGGTCATATTGCAAAACAAAGCTTGACAAATTAACCATGTTAAAAGTGTCTGAAACAGTACCTTCACTTCAAGAAACTTTTATTTGTTTGTCCATACACTCTTTTGGTTTTTCCAACCTCCTCTTCCTTGTCTGAACCAATTCTGCTGGCCAAATTGTTGTTCCAATAACACTTGCTTTTGAGTTTCCAACTTGGCGACTGAGGAGACTGCACTGCTACTTGGGCCCAAGTTCTGTTGCCTATACCTCCATCTTGGTAAACTGTTACTCATGGAAATTCCCATTGCTGGAAAACTGGGTGTTGTCCTGGTTGTTGTCTGTCATAACGTGTTGAATCCATTTTGAAGCTCAATACACCTTCTTGAATTCGACTGTGTCCTCTTGCTTGATTTATCTTTTGTTTTGTTTCCTGCATTCATTTCCAATACAGAAGACACACACCCCCTTTCATATTCTTTTGACAAATCATCATTACAGCTTTCGTTTCCATTGACAACAGCATTAGCTCCCACTTCATAATCTCTCTTATCTCTAGAAAGAGAGAAATATACGTGTACAATCTCTTTAGTCATTAACTCATTTCATGACCTTTTTTGTGAAAAAATTGTTGGTATCATAGTTAGTCAAATTATTTTATAGTCAAATTGCAAAAGATTGACAATGGTGTATTTTTTTCATTACATATTTGTGCAGCCATGGAGCTAGTGTATGTATATATATATATATATATATATATATATATATATATATATATATATATATATAAGTTCCAGGGATGTGGGGGTGGACCCATGTTAAAATAGTATGTGTATTTAAGTTCCAGGGGTGTAGGAGAGAAAGCGATGTTAAAGTAGTATATCTGTCTATCTTTATCCATATATATATATATATATATATATATATATATATATATATATATATATATATGGATCACCTTCATTTGCCTGAAAGCTCATTTGCCCGACACTCATTTTTCCCAGACCAAATGACTGAAAGCTCATTTGCCTGAAAGCTCATTTGCCCGAAAGCTCATTTGACCGACAAGTAGTATTAGCAAGAAAATGTAATATGCCCCCCTCCCCACTGTAGTGCGACCCTGGAGTTAGAATATATAGGTAGGGGGTGTGGGGGGCACAGCCCCCCACAACGGGGGGTGTGGGGGGGTGAAGCCCCCACTTACTTTCCTGTTACTAAGCAATATTACATCAAAAGGTAACAATATCATATGAAATGAAGTGGGGGGATTCGCCCCCACACTCCCCGTTGTGGGGGGCTGTGCCCCCCACACCCCCCTACCTATATATTCTAACTCCAGGGTCGCACTGCAGTGGGGAGGGGGGCATATTACATTTTCTTGCTAATACTACTTGTCGGTCAAATGAGCTTTCGGGCAAATGAGCTTTCAGGCAAATGAGCTTTCAGTCATTTGTTCTGGGAAAAATGAGTGTCGGGCAAATGAGCTTTCAGGCAAATGAAGGTGATCCATATATATATATATATATATATATATATATATATATATATATATATCTATATATATATATATATATATATATATATATATATATATATATATACTGTAAATTTTCAAAAAGCGAGTTAGATATAGATGTAAGTTCCAGGGATGAGGGGACAGAACCCACATTAAAACAGTAGGAAACAGTAATCAGGAAAATATAGTGAGATTAGTTAAGTATCATTTTTCTGCATATGTGTGATGTGATGATATGAGGTAGTGCCATCTTTGCCAGGGAGAGTAGGGCAGTGCATGTGTAACATATGCCAGCATAGCTAGTTGGAGTTTTGTAAAGAATTTTATGTCATTTGACTATCACACTGATTTGTACAGATGCTTGTGTTACAAATGTGTTTGTAAAGTTGCTTGTGTTAAAAATCCATCAACAGTGGGTCCTGCTGGACAGAAAACAGATATACATGTATGTCAGACAGTATTATAATAATTGATTTTATGTATATATTTTAACAGAGAATTCTGGAAAGGAAACGGTTAATCTCAGTCCAGCTAATTTTGAAAAATAGGTTGAGAATTAAATGGGTTGGTTTAGGCCATAAAGATTTTATGTTAAAGGTCTGATTGCAGCTAGAAATAAAAATGTCTGGGAAAACCAGGACTAGGAATCTTACTGTATTGTCCATAAGTGTGTATTAATTGCTACCCTAGAAGGGTGGGAGTTTTTGAAATAGTTTTATAGCTTTCAGATGCTGCAACAGATCTTAGCAAAGCTCTGGGTGTGTATTGTACCACAGTCAGGTGACCAGATGTGATGTTATTCTATAACCAGCACTGAAGTGATTCTTTAGATACTAGAGATATATATGATGGAACTCTTGCAGCAGCACTTTGTTCTTTGGAACCTGAAAGGAAAGGTCTTTCACAAGATATCTCACACAACCATACACCTCATCTTGCCTTACTGTAGTAAGCAACTCTACACTCATCATCCTGCCTTGTTGTAACATAACTAGGAAACAGTAATTCATTAGTCAGTCAGAAAAATATAGTAGGATTAGTTAAGTACTGTTTATCTGCATCTGTGCAAATCTATCCAACTGTGTTAATTTTTATCTGTCATGTGATTGAAACTCTGGTGTTTATTGTAACTAAATATTCAGTAATCTCATGTTTGCTGTTTTATTATTTATTATTAAATATTTCTGTACCTTTCATTGTGGCTGGTCTTTTAGAGAATACTTTTACCATCTTAAGAGTAGTTATGCTAATTTTAGTGACACTATGGCTTCTCCTGAAAGCCTTGCTGCTTTAGCCAAACTCTACCATTTGTATTAGTATTAATTTTACTCAGTATAATTGTGTACCCTTGTAAGAGCCTTAGAGTAGCTGACTGGTGGCAGTATAATTATCTTATAGTCTGAACAGAAATGTTAAAGATTTATATATATATATATATATATATATATATATATATATATATATACACACACACACACACACACACAAACATACACACACACACACACACACACACACACACACACACACACACACACACACACACACACACACACAAGTCCCAGGGGTGTGGGGGAGGATTCCATGTTAAAGTAGTATAGGCAGGTAACATGAAAAACATAAAGGCAGTGTCGGTGAATGACCTGACAGAAAACCAAGTAAAACTCCAATAAAAAGAAATAAAGGACCAAACCACCGCACGGTAATACTATATAAACTGGTTTAATCTGTAAGAATACAGCACAGATAGCCCAATGAATTACAGCACACTAGTTTATTCAGAGACAGCACTCGACAAAGTAAAACATAAACGTTTATATCCACAAGTACATTTTCGTCTATACAGACTTCCTCAGATGCATAGATGAATGTCTCTCACAAGCAGCAGTTTAAATACTTCTAAATAAATAAATAAATGATGTCCCTCCAATCACAGTGTAACTAATTAAAATGTCAAATTGTGAGAGAATAAAATGTGACAATAAAATGTATCACATAAAAATCATGAAATATATAAATAAATACACATTTAAAACATTTAAAACACAACATTTTGTAGTTAAAACAGTGGGTAAAGTACTGTGTGTATATAAAAAATGTAATAAAAGCAGTCACTAAATTCTTTTTACACTGGTAAACACCCTCTAGCGGTCATTGTAAGAAAATTCAACAGTAAAAAGCTACACTATTTAAAATATCATGTGTATGAACTTTTTTTTTTTGTATTCTCATGAGTGAATTACTAAAATGATGTTGTTATAACCTGGCAGCACATAGTTTTAAAACTGGAGCTAAAGAAATAACTTAATTTAATCCTGCGTGCTTGTTAGCTTCCAGTAATATCTGCCAGGATACCTCCCTGTACTCGATCGTAATTTCCTAATGTCCTCCTCCTCTCAGGCCCTTAGCTATTTCTTCCAGCACAAAAAATGAAAAGGTGGCTCTTAGACAGGTGAGTGTGTGTTTATAAAGGGCACTTCTAGTGTTGTTAGTATGAATGTCATTCATATGTTCATGCATTCTTCTCTTTAATTTTCTCTCAGATTTCCCTATATAGAAGGCAGTGCATTGACTGCACAAGGCAATATATACCAGGCCAAAGGAGTCACATGAACTACATACATTGCTGGAAAAAAAAATCCATTGCTGTTGAAAACAGTGTTTCCCTGTTGACAATGTATCTGCACTGCATACAAGTTCCACACTTAAAGGTACCAGTACTTCTACTAATCATCCTAATTGTACCAGTGCACTCAAGATAATCTTTTCAGTTAGGACCCTTACTGTAAATAATTTTAAAAGGGGTGTCAAAATTGGGACTCAAGTCTGACGGTTGACAGTATTTGTATCATTTTTTTTCCAAAATGTCCCTAATAAAGGCTTTGACACAAGATGGTTCTATATCAGTGTGCTTGTCAGCACCCTGCGTATCTGTATTAATGTTCACAGTATCAAGGTCCTCGCCTAAAATAGGCTTAAATCTACCGTGTTTTCCAGCCACTCAGTGGGATATCCACAATTAAAAAACATGTAGGATAAAGTTCAACACTCATCAAGGAATTCTGCATCATGTGAAAACATCCTACAAATGCGGACAAACTGTCCCTTAACAACACCAACTTTTGGTTGTAAGGATGTGAGCTAGTAAAATGAAGAACGGAATTTGAGTAGGTAGGTTTCCCATATAATCTGGACTTGAAACCCCCCTCAAACTTCTCAGTCGTGACATCCAAATAGTTTACTTTATTGGGGTCATGTTGATGTGTAAACTGTAGAAAAGATGTAGTGCCGGAGATATACTCAAACAATTCTGGCAGTTTATCTTCAGTATCTACCCAAAAAACTATTATACCATCCAAAAAAATGCTTGTAGAGAGTCCAACACTTGTAAGGTGAATTAAAAATATGTAAATGTTCCCAATACATCAAAATCAAGTTTGCATATATTGGAACACGATATGCCCCCATAGCAACACCAGCAACTTGGTGGAAAAATTCACCTTCAAAGAAAATGTAATTGCTTTTAGCACTAGTTCCATCAAAATCAAGTATGTGTGCACTTTCTTATCTGTAAAATGACCAAACACTCTTAGAGCTTCTTCAAACCATTGCAATCCTAATGTATGTGGAACACAAGCAAACTAATCAGTGACATCAATGGTCACAAATTTCAGTGATTCACAAAACTGTTGCTATTTCACATTTCGCAAAAAGTCCCAAGAGTCCTTAAGGACATTAAAATCCCCCAAATGTATACTTTTTAACTTTACATCCAAATACTTGGCTAGAGGAGCTGCAACTGATCCTTATGCTGCTACTATTGGGTGTAAGGTGGAGTGTATACATTTTTATGGACTTTGAGGATACCGAAAATTGCTGCCACTCCAGGCTTACCATTGTGGAGAAAATTAAAATTCTGTTGGTCAATGAAGTCTTCCAGTATCAAATCATTTAATGTGATATAAATACTATGGTAGGCTACAAGGATTTCATTAAGGGAGACCCTAGTGTATCTGGAGTGTCACCAAGCAAAATTAGCATTCTGGCCCCATAATCAATGTTATTCATTAAAACCATACCTCCACCCTTGTCAGGTCTCATAATTCTAACATTCTGGTTACTCTTAAGTTCAAACCATTCAACTGGCTTAATGGTGAGTGCTTTCACAGCAATCCAAGCTATATACAGATAGACTAGATAAAGATACAATGATTTCAAATAAAATCCTTTTATAATCTCATAGTTATATCAATACATAGACATCTTAAATTATATTACAATACACATCTATCTATATATATATATATATATATATATATATATATATACATATATGTATATATATAAATATATATATATATATATATATATATAGACTAGCTATAGATACAATAATTTCAAATATCATTTTATAATCTCACAGTTATATAAATACATAGATATCTTTAATTATATTACAATACATACATATATATATATATATATATATATATATATATATATATATATATATTTTGGTCCCTTGCAAAATCCCGAATGCACAGAAGCCCAACGCCCAAAATACCGAGACAAAAAGCCCGAAACCAAACATTACCGAAATGTTGAAAGCACGAAATTCAAAATTGCGAAACTAATACATACAGCACACACACAAACATACACACACCCTCCCACCATAACCAAACAAACCACCATACACTAAAGATAAGCCCCCGACACCCCCCTACTTTATTAATCTAACTCCAAGATCGCACAAACATATACACAAGGCAAATTCACACCCACAAATTACAGTCCCTCAGACACATACACACACACACACGCACACACACACACACACACACACACACACACACACACACACACACACACACACACACACACACACACACACACACACACACACACACACCACAGTCACAACACACACTTACATAGAAAAAAGCCCCTCACAAACAAACTTACACACACATACTTACCTGAACTGCAACACCAGAAGCGTTAACTCAAAATCCATTAACGTTGGAATTTTGAATTTCGCGCTTCTGGTCTTTTGGAAATGTGAGGTTTTGGGCTTTTCATCTCAGTATTTTGGGCATCGGGATTCCGTGCGTTTGGGATTTCATAGGGGACCTATATATATATATATATATATATATATATATATATAGACTAGATAAAGATACAATAATTTCAAATATAATCATTTTATAATCTCACAGTTATATGAATACATAGATATCTTTAATTATAGTACAATACACATCTATATATATATATATATATATATATATATATATATAAAATCTCACAGTTATATAAATACATAGATATCTTTAATTATATTACAATACACACACACACACACACACACACATATATATATATATATATATATATATATATATATAGATAGATAGATAGATAGATAGACTAGATATAGATACAATTTCAAATATAATCATTTTATAATCTCACAGTTATATAAATACATAGATATCTTTAATTATATTACAATACACATCTATCTATCTATCTATATATATATATATATATATATATATATATATATATATATATATATATACATAGAGAGAGATAGAGAGAGAGAAAGAGCTACACTAGATATAGATACAATAATTTCAAATATAATCATTTAATAATCTTACAGTTATATAAATACATAGATATCTTTATATTACAATACACACACACACACACACACACACACACGCACATATATATATAGACTAGATATATATAAAATAATTTTAGATATAATAATTTTATACTCTGACAGTTATATAAATACATATACATCTTTTAATTATATTACAATACACATCTACATATATATATATATATATATATATATATATATATATATATATATATATATGGGTCTATTTTCATAGACTGAACGTACGAATTACCGACACTCACTAACCCGAGACTAACTTTCCGAAATCCCAATTGACTGAAATAGTTAATTACCGACATTTCATTAATCGACAATGCATACATATGAGGAACTTTCAATTTAGTAGTTGAGGTAATTATTGAACATTTAAATATATACTGAGTTTATTCTGCAAATTGTGTTACGTAAACATGGCGGAAACGTCAGATCATGCACCAGGAATTGTGGGTCATGTTTATCACTGTATTTTGTTGCAAAGAGGAAAAGAAATGCTGCTGATAGAAGGATATTTGTACCATCTGGAGAGAAACCGTCAGAATAGACGGTACTGGGGATGTAAAGAGAAATCACTACAGTAGCGGAAGGTGAGCAACTGTTAAAATCTGTAGCGCGCCATCATTCTGCAGACCCTAGTCAAATTGAACGATACAGTTTGAATACTGATGTGAAAATTAGAGCAAAATATAGTAGAGGTAATCCTTGTTCCATAGTAGACTTTGCTATGGCTTCTACTTCACTGGACGCTGAACATTGTTTACCTAGTAGGAAGGCTCTTTTGCAGACTATTGGCAGAGTGCGACATAAAGAAAATGTTTTGGAGCAGTGTAATGAAGTCAATCTAATCAATCTTAATACTACTGATTATCTACGAAGCTGGACTATAATATTGCAGAATATATGCAAATGTTTAAAACAAATAAATTGTATTGATTTAATGACCGATGCTGGAATTTACGTTCTAATTTAAAGATGTATTTATTTTTAAGTGAAGAAATCAAGTTATAGTGTTTGAAGTGAATGCTGGATTACTTTCATTTATGCAGTGGATTACATGTGCATACTTTAAAAATGTCGGTAATATCAGTGTCGGTTTACATACTACTCGGCGAAAGTAGTTGTCGGTGATTTGGGGTCGGTGACGGTAATGTCAGTAATTCGTGCTTTCAGTCTATAAAAGTAGACCCATATACATACATATATATATATATATATATATATATATATATATATATATATATATATACATATATATAGACTAGATGTAGATACAATAATTTCAAATATAATCATTTTATAATCTCACACCTATCTAAATACAAAGATATATTTAACTATATTACAATACACATCTATCTATTTAAAGCTATATATATATATATATCTATATATATATATATATATATATATATATACATAGATTAAATATAGATACAATAATTTCAAATAAAATCATTTTATAATCTCACAGTTATATAAATACATAGATATTTTAAATTATATTACAATACACATCTATATATATATATATATATATATATATATATATATATATATATATATATATATATATATATATGGGTCCCCTTCAGATGCCCGACAATGCGTTTCGCCGACACGGAATCCGACGGGATGAAAACACCGACAACTCAGATGACCGACAAGGTGAGAATCCGACGGACTCAGTAAGTGTGCGATAGAGTGAGGGATTTAGTGTTAGGGAGCGGACAGGTAAGTGTGCGATAGTGAGGGACTGTGGGTTTAGGGGTGGGTTAATTGAGTTATGGTTAGGGTGCAGGTAGGGTGAGTGTGCAGTAGTGTCGGACCTTGGGGTTAGGGGTGGGTAAGTGAGTTAGGGTTAGGGTGCAGGTAGGGTGAGTGTGCGGTAGTGTCGGACCTTGGGGTTAGGGGTGGGTAAGTGAGTTAGGGTTAGGGTGCAGGTAGGGTAAGTGTGCGGTACTGTCGGACCTTAGGGTTAGGGTTTGGGTTAGGGATAGTGGATATGTTATGTAGTGTACTGTGTTGTTTACGTGTAGTGTGTTGGTGTAATGGTTTTCGGTGTTTTGCGTTGTTGGTATTTTTTGTTGTCGGTCTTTTGGTGTCGGTGATTAGTGTGTCGGCGAAACGCGATTTCGGGCATCTGAAGGTGATCTATATATATATATATATATATATATATATATATATATATAGATAGATATATAGACTAGATATAGATACAGTAATTTCAAATATAATCATTTTATACTCTCACAGCAATATAAATACATAGATATCATGAATGATATTACAATACGCACAAATATATATATATATATATATATATATATATATATATATATATATATATATATATACATATATATATAAATATAAATGTAGATATAGATATAGCTAGACTATATAGATACAATAATTTCAAATAGAATTAATTTATAATCTCACAGTTATATAAATACATAGATATCTTTAATTATGTTACAATACACATGTATCTATCTCTATATAAAGATAGATAGATAGATAGATAGATAGATAGATAGATAGATAGATAGATAGATAGATAGATAGATAGATAGATATGGGTCTACTACGGTTGATTGAAAAGTCACTTGACTGAAAATGAAATTACTAGGACCATTTCAATGAAAGCTCACTTCACTGAAAACTCATTTCTTTGAAACTCATTTTGTTGAAAGTTAAAAATACCCTTTTCCCTACTGTAGTGTGGCCCTGGAGTTAGTATATAAAATAAAGGGATGTGTGGGGGGCACAGCCGTACACATTGGGGGGGGGTGTGAGGGGTGTAGCCTCCACATAAAAACATTTTAAACTATACACAGTGATATTTACAAATGCAATAAATAACTGATTCCAAAAGAGAATATATAACAAAGATATGTGTGTCTTCGCCCCCCCCCCCAAACCCCCCAATGTGGGTGGCTGTGCACCCCACCCCCTTACTTTAAATACTAACTCCAGGGTTGCACTGCAGTGGGGAAAAGGCCATTTATAACTTTCAATGAAATGAGTATCAGTCAAGTGAGATTTCAGTGAAGTATGCTTTCAGTGAAGTGGTCCTAGTAATTTCATTTTCAATCAAGTGAGTTTTCAATCAACTGTCTGTAGTAGACCCATATATATATATATATATATATATATATATATATGTTAGAAAAATATGTATTAATGTATATGTTTAGTGCTTATTAAGAAATAAGAAAGATATAATGCATTTTATTCTATTAATGTTATGACAAGAAAAATGAATTCATATGAAACTGCAAGAAGCTTTTGGAAACTGCAGATTGCCTTTTTTGCAAGTTGGCCTCTGACCCCAGCAGCTGCTAGCACATCAAGAATTGATGTTTATGCTTCTCACAAGTGATTATCTACTGGGTCAGGAAATCAAATGTGTGAAATAATGAGAATCTTCTGCTCTTTCCTGCTTGAGCTATCGACCTTGTATATGTTGTTAGATAACGCACCAGCTGCAAGGAAGAAGTGATACATGTAACAAGAGAAATGTATTGAGAGCTGTATCTGCTATTATGGTCGAATTAGCTTAGAACCTTGAGTGGCAACTTTTGTAAAAGGGTATTATAACTAACCAGGTGGCTAGCAAGGCCATGTTGTTTACCAGAAAAACTTTTTAAGCAAAATGTAGTATCAGCATTTTAGATTAATAGAATATTGTAAGCTAAAGTGATGTAAAACCCCTTGTGACTGACTGCGTCAGCCTGGTGGGTTAATACTAGTAAGAAATACTATAAAAGTTGTGTACCTCCTGTTTCATTCAGACAAAATTCTGTACTTGTACGTTTTTTGCCTCCTGGTGTACACTAGTAAAGAACCTGAACTTGAACCTCCTGTGTATTGATCTTTTTATTACAGTGTTTTTCATTTAACAGATTGGTCCTTGCATACCGGAATCCCTCAGACGCTGCGGATCAGAGCGTAGCAGTGGTCGAAGACTGCATGCAGGAGAAGATACCGAAATGGTTCTTCTTGAGTGAAAAGACCTCCGACTGAATTGTCTTTTAAAGATGCTGGCCACTTTCTGATCTGTGGCTGAAGAGCGGATTTCCACTTCGAACCGTGACTGGTCAATAACGGAGGCTCAGGTAGGGAGACTTTTTGCCTTTTTTCTCTTTTAGATCAGGGACTAGGTTACAATAAATATTGTTTTTTTTTGTCAGATTTCTCATACAGATCAGGGACAAGAAAACTTACTGTTTATTTGGTCATAGATCAGGGTAACAGAATAAGGTAGGCAGTTATTCTAGATAAACTGTGAAAGGAACTGAAGTTGTGGTACCACGTGGTAAAAGGGTTACGTAACGTTTATTAACATGGGAAATCAGTGCACTAAAACATCGCGAGATCCACCCCTAACTGAAGACACAAAATATATGCAACTACAACGTGCAGATAATGTTAGATATTATGTGAAATGGGTAAACAAATATGAATTTGATGGAAAATTAGACAAATCTTCACTTGTTAAACTTCTTAAACAGCTTAAAAGTGATACGAAAGGTCAGGCAAAAAAACAACGGCAATTAGGCATTCCTCAGGCACACAGGTGGATTGAGGAAGCAAACCGTAGGGAACAAAAGAGTAATAAATCAAAGGCATTGTTTTTAGACAAAGAAGATAATAATATAGTAGTAGCAACGGCTCCTCTGCCCCCACCACTGCCTTTTTCAGGATATGAAGTGGGTGGACACGCTGGTCCACCTCCTCGGTATCCTGATGTTTCAGTGAAACCAAAATCATTGAAACTAGGTCCCGAACACATAAAACACAGAGGGACATAGAATCATATCAAATGGAGAGAAATTTACAAGCTGAGAGTGAGGAAGAAATATGTCTACTTATAGAGGTACCAAATCCTCAGGCAGGACAGGTTGGACAGGACCCAACCCTCTTGGTATATAGGCCGTGGACACCGGAGGATATCCGGAAGGCTACTGAGGGAATTCCCCATCCAAAAGTTAATTTTACAAAATTCCTAGAAGATTTACAAGGCATGAGGTTAAGTTACCACTTAAATGGGGAAGAAGTAGAAAAAGTAGTAGGACAAATTATAGGTCCAGATTGGCACATGATTAGTGGCACCTGGAATCCTCGTAATACAGAATTTAAGCCACCCCCACATAGTGACGTAGAACTTGACAATAGAGTAAAAGGCCTTACAGTCCGAATCTCTGAGAAATGGAAACCTAGAGCAGACTGGACTTGTATTAATCAATGCATACAGCAAGAAAATGAGACAGTAGATGGGTACTATGCCAGATTATTAGAGTGCTTTAACAATCATAGAGGCATGACAGTTCCCAAAAATCAAACGAATGATTTCCCGTATGAACAACAATTAAAAAATGCATTTTTTAAAAGGTTGCATTGCACCTATTAGTAGCTTCATTATGAAGCATATGATAGATCATCGAACAAGTAGGTTACAAGCCTTACTTGAATATGCTAGACATGCTGAAAGACACTTTAATAGCAAAAAGAAAAAGAAAGTGCACGTCTTCACTGCTGAAGACGGAGCTGAAGTTTATGTATTACAATCTGGTAAAAAGGGTAAGAAAAATGCACAGGGAAATAAACAGTCTGACAAATGGTCAGAGGACTTTGAAGAAAGGAAAAAGAGAGGTGAATGCTTTAAGTGTGGGAAGAAAGGACATCTAGCTAGGGATTGCAAACAAAATATGAAGGTAACCACAGAGGATAAGGGAGATGAGGACTGACTATATGATGGTGAAGATACACCATACGAGAGTCCGAAATCATCGGGAAAAGACAATAAAGTGAGGACAAATGTAAACGAGATAGAAGGAGTAGAGGAAGTGCAAGTAGACATAGAGGATGAAGAAAATGATTGGCATTTTTATTAGAAGAAAAAGAAGAAGAAAAAGCCTTATGTGACATACCAGACATTCTTTGGTCAACAGGCAAGTCAGATGTAGGACTTATTCGAACAGCAGGACCAGTTATTATTACGCCAAAGTCAGCATTCAGACCACAGAAGAGACAATATACTTTAAGAAAGGATGCAGAAATAGGAATCAAACCTATAATAGCAGCATTACTTAAGGAAGGAGTACTGGTAGAATCTCCTGCTTTACCATGTAATTTACCCCTATTTCCTGTTAAAAAGGCAAACGGGGAATGGCATATGGTTCAGGACTTACAAGCTGTAAATAATACAGTAATACCTAGAGCACCTACGGTGCCAGATCCACACACTTTGTTAAATGATTTGAAACCTCACCAGAAATATTTCTCTGTGGTAGATATCAGCAATGCTTTTTTTTCAATACCTATACATCCTGATAGCCAATATTGGTTTGCATTTACATTTCAGGGAAAGAGGTATACCTATACTCGACTACCACAGTGATATTGTGAGAGTCCAACAATATTCGCACAAGAAATGGCTAGTAATTTGGCGGGATTCAGCCCACCGGGGGGTAGTCAAATTCTACTTTATGTAGACGACATCTTGCTAGCAGCCCCCACCCAGCAGCAATGCAAGGAGGATACCATAGCACTGTTACAATTCTTAGCAACACAGGGACACAAAGTAAACAAAAGCAAACTACAGCTTTGGAGAAAACAGGTTAGATACCTGGGATATGTAATATCCAAAGAAGGTAGAATATTAGATGAGGAAAGAAAGACAGCGATTTTACAAGCACCCAAACCAGCGACCAAGAAGGAAATGATGCCCTTCCTGGGAACAACTAACTTCTGCCGGAGTTGGATACCAAACTATGCTTTGGAATCTGCTCCACTGACCAACCTAATATACAAAAAACTGATGACAGCACAAGATTTATTACAATGGACACCTGAAGCAGAAATGGCTTTCTGCAGGTTGAAGCAATTAATAGCTTCTTCATTAGTCCTAGGACTACCAAACTATCATAAACGTTTCTTTCAAACTGTAGACTGTAAACAGGGATATATGACATCAGTATTGACACTACAACATGGGGATAAGCAACGCCCCATAGCTTACTATTCATCACAGTTAGACCCAGTGGCGCGATCCTTGCCCCACTGTGTACAAGCAGTAGTCGCAGCTGCAATGGCAGTACAGGCTTCGGCTCAGTGGTGTTATTCCACCCTCTCACACTGAGAGTGCCTCATGCAGTTGCGATAATTTTATTGCAAGAAAAGGTAGCATATCTTTCTCCTGCTAGACACCTTTCCTGTATGACTATACTGTTGAGCCAACCTCATATGAAATTGAATGATGCACGACATTAAATCTATCAACTTTGCTCCCAACTCCTGTGGATGGCACACCACACAGTTGCCTGCAGGAAATTGAGCAGAAAACATTACCCAGACAAGATCTCACAGGTATTCCCTTGGATAAGGCCGAGGTGACATATTACGTGGACGGCTCATGCAGAAGGGGCCCTACAGGGAAAAATCTTGTGGGGTATGCAACAGTCACAGACACTGAAACCTTAGAAGCTCAATCCTTACCACGTAACTTGTCTGCACAAGCAGCAGAATTGATTGCCTTAACACGAGCCTGTACTTTAGCAAAAGACAAATGTGTAAACATATACACTGACAGTCAGTATGCTTTTTCTACTGTACATGTTTTTGCACAGCAGTGGAAAAATAGAGGGATGATAACATCTAGTGGTAAACCAATTAATCATGTGCACTTTATTTTAGAATTGTTAGAATCTATTCAATTACCTACTAAAGTAGCTATTTGCAAATGCGTAGCTCATACGAAACAGCAGGACAGAATTTCAAAAGGAAATGCAAGAGCTGATGCAGCTGCAAAACAAGCAGCTTCAGACTCAGAAACTTTACTTTTAGATGAGGAATTACAACCCTCTGAAATTTTAGATTTAGAAATATTAAAAACAATACAGACGCTTACCACAAAAGCAGAAAAACAAAAATGGGAAAGACGAGGAGCAATCCTTGAAAACGGGCTGTACATGTCCAAAGAGAAAAAAACAATTTTGCCGTCTAATTTGTTTAGATATGCAGCTTTGCTGAGCCATGGGCAGTGCCATGTCTCAACAGGGGGGATGGTACAGTTAGTAAACCGAATATTCCAAACATATGGATTCACAAATTACACAAAAAAATTTTGTGCTGCATGTCATATTTGTAACAACCATCATGCACAAGGGGCATTAAAACCTAAACAAGGAAGTTTTCCTACACCGCCATATCCGTTTCATACTATTTGTATGGATTTTATAGAATTAAACAAATGTGATAACAAAAAGTACTGCCTTGTCATTGTAGATATGTTTTCCAAATGGGTGGAAGCCTTTCCGACTAAACACCCAGATGCAACAACAGTGGCAAAAGCTCTCATAAAGGAGATTATCCCTAGATTTGGTATACCAGACAGGATCTATAGTGACAATGGTACACATTTTGTGAATAAGACCATACAGCAATTGGGACGCTTCTTTGGGATTTCCCTTAAGAACCATTGTGCTTATCACCCTCAGTCTGCAGGACTGGTGGAGAGGCACAATGGAGTCCTCAAGAACAAACTTAGGAAGTTAGTCAATGAAACTCAAAAGAACTGGGTGCACTGTCTGCCTCTGGCACTGCTGAGTATGTGAACGGTTCCAAATACAAAGGGTTTGACTCCTTTTGAAATGGTGTTTGGGAGGGCATATTATGTAACTCAGTGGAAAGCTCTCATGCCTGCAGACCAGGAGGCTGATAGTTCGCTAGCTAGTTATATGAGGAAACTGTTAACAAATAAATCTCTTGCAGTTTAACTCTTTTTCAGATAAAGAACAGACCAGACCATTGGAAGCGATTCTAGCCCCAGGGTCCTGGATCTGGGTGAAGGTCACAAAGAGGAAGAATTGGGCAAGCCCGAAGTGGGAAGGACCGTACCAGGTGCTGTTGGCCACACCTACTGCAGTCAGAATAGCCGAGAGGACTTCTTGGATTCATTTAACGCATAGTAAACCAGTAAAGAACTTTCAACTTGATAAAAACATTGTAACTGTTACGCAACAAGAACAAAATGGCCAAAGATAGAAATTCAGACCAACCTCAAAAATGTTGCATAATCATATTATTGAGCGTACACTTGTTGACTGTACTTTTGACAATTTTCTTTTTGTTGTGTTTTTTTCATTTCTCAACCACACGAGTTAAACTGGATAAACATGATGAAACATCCATAGACTAGCATCCAAACTTTAACACATACCTAGCAATTAAACGTGTATATGCTGAGACTATGAACATTTCAAACTGCTGGGTTTGTACAGCTATACCAACAGCATATGGAGGACTACTAATGTCCGCTGTTCCTTTAGGGATCAATGAGACTTGGGAAAATTTACTTTTTGACACAGGAACTGTGAGATCACAGGATAAAATAGCATTGTATTTACCTGTTACACAAAAGGGGATTGTGTGTTTTTTCAAAAATTATACTCTCCAGGTGGGTTGGAGCAACTGTAACATAACAATATCTTATAAATGTTATATTAAGACTAAAACTGGGGGTACTGTTTGCAATACTAACTATGATTCATATTTGAACTCAATGAAAATGACATTGAATGAAGTACAAAGAAATCCTGTTTTGATTAAACAATTGTCAATCATAGATAAGAAAATGTTTCATGCAGGGCTAGTGCGTATTAGCACTAAAGTTGAAAACTGTTATTTTGTGTGTGGGAAAAAGGCATACAAATGGCTACCTGAGAATTGGTCCGGCAGTTGTTTTTTGGGCTACCTGGTTCCGGCCATACGACACACTGCGGAATTACCTCTGGGTAAAATACGGAACGTGATAGATGTTTCCAAGAAAATCAAAGATCCAATCGAGAAACCTGTGAATCCAGTAGGGTGAGTTGAAGCAGGTTGGAAAGACCATAATTCCGTGAAGGACAAAGACAAATTGACTCATATGGACTTGAGTGACAGTGTTATATCTTTGGCAGGTATACTCCCAGCGTATGGTGCAGTCAAATCAATCTGGGAGCTGAGAAAACTGTCAAAACTTCTCGATGTAATGAGTAATGCAAATTTTTCTGCTCTTGAATTAGTGACTGATGAACTGAATGCCATGAGAACTGTTGTGTTGCAAAATCGGATGGCTCTTGACTTCACCCTAGCGGCGAGAGGTGGTACATGCGCACTTATCAAAGAAGAATGCTGTGCATATATTCCAGATAAGCATGAAATTAATAATCATCTGGAGGTGATTCAGCAGGTGTCAGCCATGACCAAACCAGGCCCAAACCCTCTGATGGATTTTTTCCAGAATCTGTTTGGGGGGTGAGGTTCCATCCTAATGAATATTCTGATTGCCATTTGTGTGGGTTTACTAGTATTAGGAACATGTGTTTGTTGTGGAATCCCCTGCATGACAAGATTAATTAAAGATTTCATAGATATGTCTGTCTCTGAAACCTTGTATCAAGACATTGAACTTGAGAAATTGGTTCCAAATGAAATTCTCCTTGAAGTCTAAACTGAATGACTCTCTTAACTGCAAATCCTAAGTGGAAGAGGTTAGGAGAAGAAATACGACTGTTTTCACTTCTGAGAATAGAATAAAAAGTATTAACAGGGGGAAAATGTTAGAAAAATATGTATTAATGTATATGTTTAGTGCTTATTAAGAAATAAGAAAGATATAATGCATTTTATTCTATTAATGTTATGACAAGAAAAATGAATTCATATGAAACTGCAAGAAGCTTTTGGAAACTGCAGTGTGCCTTTTTTGCAAGTTGGCCTCTGGCCCCGGAAGCTGCTAGCTCAGCAAGAATTGATATTTATGCTTCTCACAAGTGATTATCTGCTGGGTCAGGAAATTAAATGTGTGAAACAATGAGAATCTTCTGCTCTTTCCTGCTTGAGCAATCAACCTTGTATATGTTGCTAGATAACGCACCAGCTGCAAGAAAGAAGTGATACATGTAACAAGAGAAATGTATTGAGAACTGTATCTGCTATTATGCTCGAATTAGTTTAGAACCTTGAGTGGCAACTTTTTTAAAAGGGTATTATAACTAACCTGGTGGCTAGCAAGGCCACGTTGTTTAGCAGAAAAACCTTTTAAGCAAAATGTAGTATCAGCATTTCAGATGAATAGAATATTGTAAGCTAAAGTGATGTAAAACCCCTTGTGACTGACTGCATCAGCCTGGTGGGTTAATACTAGTAAGAAATACTATAAAAGTTGTGTACCTCCTGTTTCATTCAGACAAAATTCTGTACTTGTATGTTTGTTGCCTCCTGGTGTACACTAGTAAAAAACCTGAACCTGAACCTCCTGTGTATTGATCTTTTTATTACAGTGTTTTTCATTTAACAATATATATATATATATATATATATATATATATATATATATATATATATATATATATATATATCTGTGTATACAAAAATTTCAACTATAATCATTTTATAATCTCACAGTTAAATAAATACATAGATATCTTTAATTATAATGCAATACACATCTATATATATATATATATATATATATATATATATATATATATATATATAGACTAAATATAGATAAAATAATTTCAAATATAATCATTTTATAATCTCAGTTATATAAATACATATATCTCTTTAATTATATTACAATATACATCTATATATATATATATATAGAGAGAGAGAGAGAGAGAGACAAGATATAGACACAATAATTTATAATATAATCATTATGTAATCTCACAGTTATACAAATACATAGATATCTTTAATTATATTACAATACACATCTATATACATATATCTATCTATCTATATATATATATATATATATATATATATATATATATATATATGGTTCCCTATCAGAAGCCTGAAACACTATAAGCCTGAAAATCAAAATCCTGAAAACTATAGAATGAAAGACCAAAATCCTGAAAGACCAAAATCCTGAAACTCAAAATCCTGAAAACACAAAATGGACATACTGATGTCATTGTGGCTTTGCTATTGTTAGCCCTGTGGTGTTGGGACATGTGTTGGGTTCAGGAAAGTGTACGGTTGGTTTTATGTTAGGGTTAGGGGTGGTTTAAGTGAGTTAGGGTTAGGGCGCAGGTTAGGCATGTATGCAATAGTGACAAATATTGGGGTTAGGGGCGGTTTAAGTGAGTTAGGGTTAGGGCGCGGGTCAGGTGAGTGTGCGATAGTGACGGACCTTAGGGTTAGGGTTAGGGTCAGGGTCAATTGGTAGATATTAGTGTCTTTATAGTGACATATTAGCATTATTTGTGTTTTCAGGATTTTGAGTTTCAGGATTTTGGTCTTTCAGGATTTTGGTCTTTCAGTCTATAGTTTTCAGGATTTTGATTTTCAGGCTTATAGTGTTTCAGGCTTCTGATAGGGAACCATATACATATATATATATATATATATATATATATATATATATATATATATATATATATATATATATATATATATATATCTAGACTAGATATAGATACAATAATTTCAAATATAATCATTTTATAATCTCACAGTTATATAAATGCATAGATATATTTAATTATATTACAATACACATCTGTCTATAGATAGATACATAGATAGATGGATAGACTAGATATAGATACACTAATTTCAAATATAATCATTTTATAATCTCACAGTCATATAAATACATAGGTATCTTTAATTATATTACAATACACATCTATATATATATATATATATATATATATATATATATATATATATATGCGTATACAAAATACTTAACTTAATTCTAAGTGAATAAAAACGAACTTAATAATATGTGGAATAACACACATTGCAGCCTATGTGTGTTATTCCACATATTATTTAGTTTGCTTTTATTCAGTTCACTTAGAGTTAAGTGAAGTATTTTGTATATAGTTTTATTTCTTCACAAAGAACAGAGTTCGTTGTTTTTAATATATATACATATATATATATATATATATATATATATATATATATATATATATATATATATATTTATAGATAGACTATTTATAGATACAATTTCAAATATAATCATTTTATACTCTCACAGTTATATAAATGCGTAAATATCTTTAATTATATTACAATACACATCTATATATATATATATATATATATATATATATATATATATATATATATAGATATATATGTAGACTAGGTATAGATACATTAATTTTAAATATAATCATTTTATAATCTCACTGTTATATAACTACATGGATACATTTAATTATACTGCAATACAATAAATATATATATAGATAGATAGATAGATAGATAGATAGATAGATAGATAGATAGATAGACTAGATATAGATAAAACAATTTAAAAAATAATCATATTGTAATCTCACAGTTATATAAATACATAGATATCTTTAATTATATTACAATATATATATATATATATACATATATATATATATATATATATATATATATATATATATATAGACTAAATATTGATGCAAAGATTTCAAATATAATCATTTTATAATCTCACAGTTATATCAACTCATAGAAATCTTTAATTATGTTACTATATATATATATATATATATATATAGACAGATAGACTAGATATAGACGCAATAATTTCAAATATAATAATTTTATATCCACACAGTTATACAACTACATTAATATCTTTAAATATATTACAAAACATATATATATATATATATATATATATATATATATATATATACATATATATATATATATAGACTAGATATCGATACAATAATTTCAAATATAATCATTTTATAATCTCACAGTTATATAAATACATGTATATCTTTAATTATATTAAAAAACACATCACTATATATATATATATATATATATATATATATATATATATATATATACACACACACACACACACTAGACATTGATACAATAACTTCAAATATAATCACTTTATAATCTCACAGTTTTATAAATACATAGATATCATTAATTATATTGCAATGCACGTATATATATATATATATATATATATATATATATATATATATATATATACAATAATTTCAAATATAATCGTTTTATAATCTCACAATTCATATATATATTAAAAAAAACACATCTATGTATGTATATATATATATATATATATATATATATATATATATATATATATATATATATATATATATATATATATATATATATATATATATACATACATATATATATAAACCAGATATGGATAAAATAATATCAGATATAATCATTTTATAATCTCACAGTAATACAAATACATGGATATCTTTAATTATATTACAATAGACATCTATATATATATATATATATATATATATATATATATATATAATAGATATTGATACAATAATTTCAAATATAATAATTTTAAAATCTCACAGTTATATGAATACAGAGGAATCTTTAATTATATTAGAGTACACATCAATATATATATATATATATATATATATATATATATATATATATATATAGACTAGCTATAGATACAATAATTTCAAATATAATCATTTTATAATCTCACAGTTATATAAATACATAGATATATTTAATTATATTACATTACACATCTATATATATATATATATATATATATATATATATATATATATATATATATATATATATATATATATATATATATATATATATATATAATAATTTCAAATATAATAATTTTAGAATCTCACAGATAAATACATAAATATCTTTAATTATATTACAATACACATCTATATATATATATATATATATATATATATATATATATATATATATATATATATATATATATATATAAATATATATATATATATATATAACGGAAACCAAGTTGCCCAAAGCATGGAAAAACCAAAGCCCACAGGCAAACAGTCAGCAATACTGGTAATGTGATAAAATGGATCTCAAATAAAGAAACCAAATCCTTCACAGTATAAAACAAGATTTAATACTGACACAAGGAACAAAACGTAAGCTACGGACTGCCTGTCCGCTTCCTCAGACGTAAATGCACTAACAGACTTTGCTTAAAACTAAGTAAAACAATTATTCAATTAAACAATTAATCAACATAAAATGATGTGATAAAAACTTTACCTAAGAGGTCTAGCTTGTAGAACAGGTTTAAGGGGAACAGACTCATTTAAGCCATGCCCATACTGTGCACCCAACCTAAGAATCCATCTCACTTCGGCTGTTTCTGTCTGATTAGTAATGTTACCCAGTCTTGGATTATGGGGGACTATGTGAAGAATCTGAAATAGAAAGATATGTGTAGGGTCATTATTCAAAACATGCTTGGAAATGGCACTATGCATTTCCTTCCTACTCACACAATAATAATGATCGCGAATTCTTTCGCGTAATGATCTATTTGTTTTGCCCACATAGTAACAAAAACAAATATTACAGTGGGCAACATAAACTAAATTTCTAGTATTGCAAGTACCTGTGCATCTAATGTTCCACAGTATCCCTGTGTCAGGGTGTCTAAAGTACCTAGACTCATCAATGTGGCAACACTGTAAACAGTTGCCACATTTTTTAGTACCTCGCAGCCATACTGGACCTCTTAAACCTATTTTGCAAGCCAGACCCCTTAGGTAATAGTTTCATTACATTATTACATTATTTGTTTAATTGTTTAATTGATTGATTGTTTTACTTAGTTTTTAAGCAGTCTGTTAGTATGCATTTACGTCTGATGAAGCGGACAGGCAGTCCGTGAAAGCGCTTACGATTTGTTCCTTGTGTCAGTATTAAATCTTGTTTTTATACTGTGGAAGCGGATTTGGTTTCTTTATTTGAGATCCATTTTATCACATTACCAGTATTGCTGACTGTTTGCCTGTGGGTTTTTGGTTTTTTCCATACGTTTTGGGCAACTTGGTTTCCGTTACATCTATGGAGGCAGCAGCCAGTACAGATGAACCAACTAATGCTACGGAGGATCATGTGAACAGGTTAAGGAGGTTTTTGACACCATTGACCAATCCATTTCTAAATATTGAGTTTAATGCAGAAACTAACGTTAATGAACATGAAAGAATCGTTGATGATACTAAAATTAAAGAATTGAAACGTGAAATAGAGAATAATCTCTTTAAATACAAACGTTTGCAAAGCCAACGGTTTCACCTGGAAGCAAGTATTCAATTAAATGTAGTGCCTCGTGGGCTACGGATTTTGACAATGCCTAGCTATGGCAATATTTATCCTGACCTGTTAACGCGATGGCAGCAGTTGAATTTGCAAACAAGTAAGGCGTACATTCAGTTGATTCTCGATTTTTTCTTTCCCATTGAGACGGACCTCAGAAATCTGATTATCAAACAACAAGATGAACTATATAGTTTATATGGTGATATTTCTACTGACATTTTTATACAGGACGTGACCAATAAAGTGTCATGTTATGAACTCAAGTTGTTGGAAATAAAGAAAAAGAAGCTTATGCGTGATATTGGAGATTTTAATAGGCAACATGTTTTTACTTGGCCTAGAAGTGCTTACACTAGGGGCAGTACTGACCGTACGTATGCACAAACTGTCAGGGGACCGAGTGAACCTTCCAACAATGGCACCAGGCTTGATGTTCACAATGTTGCTGGATTGCATGGCTCACGACAACTGAATGTGGACAATAGGAAAATGAACGAAACTCCTCCAACTATACGTACTCTAGCACGCAATGACAACATATCAAGTGTTACGGAAGCTGCGTTGTCACCTAATGCAGCGTCCAACTACTCAACTCCTATGGAGGTTCCTGCCACTGTAATGGCAGGGTCTGCTGGTCCGATGTGTTCTGCACAGGATGTTAGGAGGAAATTGATACCGGATAATTTAGTAAACTCCGAGCATTTGGCTTTTCCACTTCCATACAAGCCCACGAGAAAGAAGTCTACAGATCTGGACTTACCGAGAGGGCAGAAATGCAAAGAAGGTCCGCCGAATGCACAGGTACGAACCCTAAAGAAAATGTGGACCAACGACAATTAGTTTGGAATATTTCCAAACATAATTTAACATCGGCTGAGTTTAATTTACTCAATAAAGGGTTAAAGTTTATACCATCTACGTGCATTGACTATAGCGATACATTGTTAGCCCTCAGAATGTTTGCACGTGAAGTATCTTTGAAATTATTAATGAATGACAATGCTGAACATCATGGTAATAAGTTTAAGAGAAGGAGTGATTTTACACCGATTTTGCCAGCAAATGTAGATGTATTTCTTAAGGCCATGGAGAATGATATTTACAATGACCGTCATTTTGTTACACCTGAATCTGAGAATAATTTAGAACCTGCTGAACGTTCAGCGTTACATAGTATTAAGAACAACACTAACATCACGGTCAGACCCTCTGACAAAGGTGGGCCTGTTGTTGTACTTGATACCTCTTATTATATGCAACAAATGTTAGCTATGCTTAGCTCAGATGCTTATATTGAGATTGAGTTGAACATTGTTAATAGTATTATTTTACAAATACAAACAGCACTTCAAGACTGCTTTGATTTAGGGACTATCAATAAGCAGTTGCATGATTATTTTTGTGTATCTTATCCTGTTGTGCCTAGACTTCATGGCCTCCCAAAAATTCATAAGAATCCTGCATTTCCTCCCTTTAGACCCATTGTAGCTGGCGCTGGATGGGTCACTGAACCTCTTTCTGTGTATTTGGACTATGAACTGAAGCAGGTTTTGTCTGACTATAAATATGTTCTCAAAGATACAGAACAATTTTTGAAAGAACTGTTTGACTTTACTACTGACTATGGGTATACACGTAACATGGCTTTTGTTACAGTGGATGTTGAGTCTTTGTTTACTTGCATCCCCAACTCCAATGGTATAGAAATGGTGTATAATTTAATGCTAAAGGAGAATAAGATGTCACCTAACAAAGCAGAATTTCTATGTTTTTTGTTGGAACAGATTCTTGACAACAATGTTTTCTTATTTGACTCAAGATATTTTAGACAGGCCAGGGGCATAGCTATGGGCACTAGTTGTGCAAATAGCTATGCCAACCTGGTAATGGTTGCTTGGGAACAGCAATATCTGTCCAACCAAACTTACATTAAGTTTTTTAGACGCTTTGTAGATGATTTGTTCATCATTATTGATGGCGATACATTTATTTATTCTAATTTTCTTTCCTACATCAATTCTACATGTCAGTTTTTAAAGTTTTCTGGTAAATGTTCTTGTATTAGTATTGATTTTTTAGATGTTAATATTTATGTAGAAGGGGATACTGTGAAAACAAAACTGTACAGAAAACCTTGCTACCAACCAGCGTACCTACATCATAAGAGTATGCACTATCCAGCTTGTTTTAATAACATAATTGAGGGACAAGCTATGAGAGCATCACGCTTATGTTGCGATGACTCTACATTTAGAGATGAAATGAAACTTCTACAAAGAAGTTTCTTAAGTAGAGGTTATGATCAGAAAGAGATAGATGCAGTTAACAATCAAATGGAGTACCTTAGAGAATATAGAGCCAAACCTTTTTTCAGTTCTCACCCTTATCTTAAAACCTCTAAGACACGAGGACTAAGGAATAGGGTGTCTATAACTATTCCCTATGGCAGTAATAATAGCAGAATACAGGGGATGATATACAATAATTGGAATATTTTGATTTCAGACCCTGCCACTAAGGATTTAGTAGGTTGTTCTCCTCACTTTCTTTATAAGAACTGTCAGACATTACAACAACAGATTTGTTATTCTAAATCCAATTTTGCTGAAGAAGGTCCAGTATGGCTGCGAGGTACTAAAAAATGTGGCAACTGTTTACAGTGTTGCCACATTGATGAATCTAGGTACTTTAGACACCCTGACACAGGCATACTGTGGAACATTAGATGTACAGGTACTTGTAATACAAAAAATTTAGTATATGTTGCCCACTGTAATGTTTGTTTTTGCTACTATGTGGGCAAAACAAATAGATCACTACGTGAAAGAATTCGTGATCATTATTATTGTGTTAGGAGGAAAGAAATGCATAGTGCTATTTCCAAGCATGTTCTGAATAATGATCCTACACATATTTTTTCATTTCAGATTCTTCACATAGTCTCAAATAATCCTAGACTTGGTAACATTATTAACCAAACAGAAACAGCTGAAGTGAGATGGATTCTGAGGTTGGGCGCACAGTATGGGCATGGTTTAAATGAATCTGTACCTCTTAAACCTATTTTGCAAGCCAGACCCCTTAGGTAATAGTTTCATTACATTATTACATTATTTGTTTAATTGTTTAATTGATTGATTGTTTTACTTAGTTTTTAAGCAAAGTCTGATAGTATGCATTTATGTCTGATGAAGCGGACAGGCAGTCCGTGAAAGCGCTTACGTTTTGTTCCTTGTGTCAGTATTAAATCTTGTTTTTATACTGTGGAAGCAGATTTGGTTTCTTTATTTGAGATCCATTTTATCACATTACCAGTATTGCTGACTGTTTGCCTGTGGGTTTTTGTTTTTTTTCCATATATATATATATATATATATATATATATATATATATATATATATATATTTATGCAAAATACCTCACTTAATTTTAAGCAAACTAAATTAAAGCAAACTAAATAATTTGCACATTGGAGCCTGCGTTAGCGCTTTCAACAGTTTAATAACTGGACTTCATCAGCTAACACAGGCTCCAATGTGTGTTATTTCGCATATTTTTTAGTTAGCTTTTATTTAGTTTGCTTAGAATTAAGTGAAGTATTTTGTATAGAGTTTTATTTCTTCGCAAAGAACCGAGTTCATTGTTTATAATATATATGTATATATATATATATATATATATATATATATATATATATATATATATATATATATATACATATATATATATATATATATATATATATATATTTATTTATATAGATAGAGGGACTAGATATAGATACAATAACTTCAAATATAATCATTTTATATTCTCACAGTTATATAAATACATAGATATCTTTAAATATATTACAATACATATATATATATATATATATATATAGAGAGAGAGAGAGAGAGAGAGAGAGACTAGACATTGATACATTAATTTTAAATATAATAATTTTATAATCTCACAGTTATATAACTAGATGGATATCTTGATATTGCAATACACACTTATTTACATGTGTGTGTATATATATATATATATATATATATATATATATATATATATATATATATATTTATTTATTCCAAGCATAAACGTATGCGTAGGAACAAATGGCACTGCTCTTCACAATCCAAATATTGGTAAATCCCAACGACAATACTATCGAAAGTTAATAGAAACGCTAAGGCCAGCTCTGAAATTAATAAATTTATTGAAAACAAGTTAGCGCTTTCACCCAAAGGCTTCTTCAGACTTATAAAAACTGACACATAATCCATGCTTAAATATCCAATCTAAGTAATTCATTGGTCAATCTCATTTTCATCTTTAACAATTATTTAAAGGCACTCGTGCTACATTTTCTGTTCACACTAAGTATTAAACACTTTTTAAAAAATTTAAAAAGTTTTAAAAGGTTTTAAGAACACAACTGAGCCCAGACAACTTAATATAAAATAGTACGAGACATAATAAAAACATATGTACTATCAGAGATCTAACGCAAACTTTAGAATATTACACAATCTAATAAATAAAATAAACATTATTCAAACAGGTTAAAAATAATAAACCCTGGTGCAAATCAACAGTCTAATACAACATGGAATAATGCTGTATCTGATGACAACTTATCTTATTATATGAGACATATAAAGCCTCTTCATAATTAACATAGGGAAGTGACACAGGATATGGTGAGCAACCTACCACAAACTATAAGGCTGCAATAGCCTCTTGTACCTAGCATTAAAACTACTAATTGATACAAAAACTAGTAAGCTTACAAATAATTAAAACAATCATATGTTCATTCCTTTCCAAAATACACACTATTACCATTTGTATCTTGTCCTACAGGGGAATAGGTAACAATGCACATTCAAGTTTCATTATATAAAGGAATAGTGGCAATATAATAATACAATAATTTCAAATAAAATCATTTTATAATCTCACAGTTATATAAACACATAGACATTTTAAATTATATTACAATACACATCTATATATATATATATATATATATATATATATATATAAATATACATATATATATATATATATATATAAATATATATATATATATATATATATATATATATATATATATATATAGATAGATAGATATATAGATAGATATATGGACTAGATATAGATACAATAATTTCAAATATAATCATTTTATACTCTCACAGCTATATAACTACATAGATATCATGAATTATATTACAATACGCACAAACTATATATATATATATATATATATATATATATATATATATATATATAGATATATATATATATATAAATCAAAGAAAACTGTCCCCAAAAGCGAAAAAGTTCATATGTGACAAACCAATACCCAATGGACACAACGATGGATATCACAAAAATATCCGAATGATCAGACAAATCCAATGTCACAGTCTTCTACTAAATAAATCCAATCTCCAAAAATATAACGGACTGTATTTTATTTTAGCAAACGTTAGCGCTATCGCGGTTACCCGCTTCTTCAGACGTTACATTTTAAAACAGCACATTCAAAACTTATATAATTAAAACGTCACATCCCAATCACTCATAACATGACCTCACTTCCTGTTCTATGTGCACTTACTAGTATTAATATAAACACTATAACGCTACCTGTAACTGAAAAATAATAACAAAATCTAATTGGGGGGCACACTTTCCAATTGTTCTACCGTATGCAGACAATTTACAAGTTGTTCAGACAGCTTTGTTTAAACATTGGAATATTTTAACAACAGATTCGAAGACACAGGCCATTGTAGGGAATTGCCCCCGGTATACATTTAACAATATGAAGAATGTGAAGCAGATATTATGCTTTCCAAATTTGTGTGATGTTAGCAATGCAAGTTCCAGACTTGGGTTTGGAACTAAGAAATGTGGTTCCTGTGCCTATTGTATCTATATTGACACCTCTAGATACTTTAGGAACTCTAATGACGGGAGGTTGTGGGAGCTCAGATGCAATGCGGATTGTAGTACCAGAGACCTGGTGTATGTAGCCTACTGCAGGACCTGTTTTGTCTTCTATGTTGGTAAGACCAACAGGTCCTTGCGTGAAAGGATAAGGGATCATCTTTATTGTTACACCAGGTCTGATTCCTGTAGTGCCATAGCAAAGCACATGATCAACAACGTTGATCATCATTTTATGTTTCAAGTGCTACAGATACAGCAGCATAATTTGAGAGGGGGAGATGTCGTAAATCGCACTGAAACATCAGAGGTGCGATGGATTTTGAGACTGGCTGCACACAGGGGGAAGGGTTTAAATGAGTCGGTACCCCTAAAGCCAGCCCTTAAGTCAAGGGGGATCAAGTGAATCGTTATAGGTATTGACTTTTTACATCATGGGTACAGTTTTAGTTTCATTGTTCATAGTTTCATTAGTTATTAGTTGATCTATTTGTACCTTGGATGCGTCTATTAGTCTATTGAGTTAGGAAGCATTTTCTGCTATGTGGCTTGTAGCCTAGGTTTGACAAGCTTTTATAGTCTGTATGTTTTTCTATATAGTAGATATGTTCTCTGCATATTTTGAATTGATTGCGATGCATTTGTGGCTTGTAAATGAATTACTAATTGTTTTAATGCACAGTTCTGATGCGTAAAATCCAGCTATTATCTTGTAATGTGCATGGTTTTAATCGACATGACAGGCTGCTTTGTTGTGTATTTATATATTTTTTAATAGGGTTGTCTGATTTATTTTGTTATTATTTTTCAGTTACAGGTAGCGTTATAGTGTTTATATTAATACTAGTAAGTGCACATAGAACAGGAAGTGAGGTCATGTTATGAGTGATTGGGATGTGACGTTTTAATTATATAAGTTTTGAATGTGCTGTTTTAAAATGTAACGTCTGAAGAAGCGGGTAACCGCGATAGCGCTAACGTTTGCTAAAATAAAATACAGTCCGTTATATTTTTGGAGATTGGATTTATTTAGTTGAAGACTGTGACATTGGATTTGTCTGATCATTCGGATATTTTTGTGATATCCATCGTTGTGTCCATTGGGTATTGGTTTGTCACATATATATATAAATGTAGATATAGATATAGCTAGTCTATATAGATACAATAATTTCAAATATAATTATTTTATAATCTCACAGTTATATAAATACATAGATATCTTTAATTATATTAGAGTACACATCTATCTATCTATATATATATATATATATATATATATATATATATATATATATATATATATATATACAGAGAGAGAGAGAGACAGAGAGAGAGACTAGCTATAGATACAATAATTTCAAATATAGT
>NC_056729.1:1823229192-1823231692 GCF_019279795.1 Protopterus annectens | reverse complement strand
ATAGTGTTTTAGTTTAGTTTTAAACAGTGTGATGGATGTTTGGGCTATTAGGTCAGGGGGAAGTTGATTCCATATCTTACCAACTGAGTTAGAAAATAGAGAGTCACCTGCTGTGTTCTTTAATAGAGAAGTTTGAATCAGTGTTTTGTTAGATGAGCGAAGGTTTTTTAGGTTGTTGTAGGGTTTTATAAGGGTGGAGAGCATAGGTGTATTTTCAGGGTGGTGAAGGGCTTTTTGGGCTATGGAGAGCTGATAGTATTGAATTAGGGGGGGTAGTTCTAGCCATCCTAGGTAGCGGAGATTCTGGCAGTGATGTGTTTTATATGGTGAGGCAGTGGCAAATCTGGCAATGTTATTATAGGCTGCTGTAAGCTTATTGATATTGTATTTAGAAAGGTTAGTATATATTGGGGAAGCATATAGGAGTGTTGATATGAGATGGGTTCTAGCTATGGTAGTTCTTGCTTCAGGAGTTAGAAATGGTTTGATTCTGTAGAGAGAACCTAATTTTCTATTAGTTGCTTTTATGATTGAGTTGATGTGAAAGTCAAATTTAAGTAGGTTGTCAATAGTTATGCCAAGAAGTTTGGTTGTTTTGTCCGGAGAGATAAGGGTGCCATTGTTAGAGGTGAGAGAGAAGTTGATAGAGGGGGATTGTTGTGTGGGTAGGAAGAGGAGAAGTTTAGCTTTCTTAGGGTTTAGGAGGAGACAGTGATTAGAGAACCATTGCTCTATGGTGGTGAAAGTTTTTTGGGTAAGTGAGTGTAGGTCAGCTTGGGTGGTGGCTGAGCAAATGATGGTGGTATCATCAGCGTATTGGATACAAGTAGTTAGAGGGGTGACAAGATGTAGGTCATTGATAAAGATGGAAAATAGAAGAGGACCCAAGATGGAGCCCTGAGGGACTCCCAGAGTGGTGGGCAGAAGTTCGGAGAGATTAGTGTTCCATAGCACTGCTTGTTTCCGATTTTGAAGATAGGAGGAAAACCAGTTTAAGGCAATGCTGTCAAGAGAAAGAGATTTTAAGTGATGTAAGAGTAGTTGGTGGTTCACCATATCAAAGGCTTTTGACAGGTCAACAAAAAATGCTGATGAGAGTAGGTTATTATTTCGGTTTTTATTAATGGAGTCAATAAAGGATAATAAGGCTGTAGTGGTGCTATGGTAGGGACGAAATCCATGTTGGCAGTTTGCAAGGAGATTATTGTTTAGGAGGTGACTAAGTAATTGTTTGTGGATACATTTCTCCATTATTTTAGCAAGAGGAGATAGCAGTGCTATGGGGCGGTAGTTGGAATATTCAAAAGAATCACTCCCTTTGAAGAGAGGGATGATGTGGGAGATTTTCCAGAGTGAAGGTATTGTACTTTCTTTTATGGTTCTATTGATGAGTAAAGAGATCGGGTAGGCAATAGCTTTAGCTCCTAGCTGGAGATATTCAGCTGGTATTTTGTCGGCTGAGGGGGTAGAAGGTTTCAGTTTTTGAAGTAGGTTTAGAATATGGGAGGTGGGTATGGGTTGTAGTTGAAATGGTGGGGGGGTGCAGTTCGGGTTACCTAGTAGATCAGGGTCAGTGCTTTGTTGGTTGGCTAGTTTAAGTATTGTAGAGGTAAAGAAGTTGTTAAATGCATTTGCTGTTTGTAGGGGAGAGTCAGGGCTGGAGCCTAGAGGATTGGGAGTTTCAACTTTGCCAGGGGATAGTAGTGTGTTAATAGATCTCCAGAATTTTTGTGGTTGGTGTTGGGAGGATTGCTGTAACTGGGTATAGAAGTTTTTTTTATCTTGTATGATAGCTAATTTAGTCCTGTTTCTTATTTGTTTGAAGTTAAGGTGATCAAAGGAGTCTTTAGTGGCTCGCCATTTAGTCCAGGCTTTGTTCCTAGTAAGGATAAGTTTTTTAGTGTTGCTTGTAAGCCATTGTGCTGTCTTAGATTTTATGCATATAGAGCGCATGGGGGCATGATGATCTAGAATAGTGAGAAAGGTTTGATTAAAATGGTTGACAGCGTCATCTATTGGGAGGGTTTGTAAAGGTAACCAGTTAACTAGGCTAAGTTCATATTGAAATTGATGGGGATTGAAATGTTTTTTGCTGCGAGATAAGCGGATAAGGGGAGGTATTGATAGTTGTGTTTTATGCCTAATAATGTAAGTTAGAGAGTGGTCACTAAGGTCATCTGGGAGGGTTCCTGTAGAATACTTTTGTTGGGGGCTATTAGTTAAGATCCAGTCTAGAATGGTCTCTTTATTATTGCTTTTATTTGTTCTAGTTGTTGAATTAATGGTTTGATGGAATCCATGGAGATTGATATGGGTAGATGGATTAAGTTGTTTGCATGCGTTCCAATCGATATTAAAGTCACCTAATAATATAGTTTCTTGAGGGAGATTGATTGAGAACCAGATAAGAAGGTTCTCTAATATTGGGGGATTGTTACCTGGGGGAAGATAAGCGCAGATAATATTAATGGTTTTGTGTGGATTAAGGGAGAATTTGGAG